>NW_026286957.1:20000-33157 GCF_023373465.1 Oncorhynchus keta | reverse complement strand
TCAGCTGTTCTAGTGGTCTGAGACAGGTGTTAGATTACTCAGCTGTTCTAGTGGTCTGAGGCAGGTGTTAGATTACTCAGCTGTTCTAGTGGTCTGAGGCAGGTGTTAGATTACTCAGCTGTTCTAGTGGTCTGAGGCAGGTGTTAGATTACTCAGCTGTTCTAGGTGTCTGAGATTACTCAGCTGTTCTAGTGGTCTGAGGCAGGTGGTAGATTACTCAGCTGTTCTAGTGGTCTGAGGCAGGTGTTAGATTACTCAGCTGTTCTAGTGGTCTGAGGCAGGTGTTAGATTACTCAGCTGTTCTAGTGGTCTGAGGCAGGTGTTAGATTACTCAGCTGTTCTAGTGGTCTGAGGCAGGTGTTAGATTACTCAGCTGTGTCTAGTGGTCTGAGGCAGGTGTTAGATTACTCAGCTGTTCTAGTGGTCTGAGGCAGGTGTTAGATTACTCAGCTGTTCTAGTGGTCTGAGGCAGGTGTTAGATTACTCAGCTGTTCTAGTGGTCTGAGGCAGGTGTTAGATTACTCAGCTGTTCTAGTGGTCTGAGATGTTTGATTACTCAGCTGTTCTAGTGGTCTGAGGCAGGTGTTAGATTACTCAGCTGTTCTAGTGGTCTGAGACAGGTGTTAGATTACTCAGCTGTTCTAGTGGTCTGAGGCAGCTGTTCTAGTGGTCTGAGGCAGGTGTTAGATTACTCAGCTGTTCTAGTGGTCTGAGGCAGGTGTTAGATTACTCAGCTGTTCTAGTGGTCTGAGAGGCAGGTGTTAGATTACTCAGCTGTTCTAGTGGTCTGAGACAGGTGTTAGAGTGGTACTGTTAGATTACTCAGCTGTTCTAGTGGTCTGAGACAGGTGTTAGATTACTCAGCTGTTCTAGTGGTCTGAGACAGGTGTTAGATTACTCAGCTGTTCTAGTGGTCTGAGGCAGGTGTTAGATTACTCAGCTGTTCTAGTGGTCTGAGGCAGGTGTTAGATTACTCAGCTGTTCTAGTGGTCTGAGACAGGTGTTAGATTACTCAGCTGTTCTAGTGGTCTGAGGTCTGAGGTGTTAGATTACTCAGCTGTTCTAGTGGTCTGAGGCAGGTGGTAGATTACTCAGCTGTTCTAGTGGTCTGAGGTGTTAGATTACTCAGCTGTTCTAGTGGTCTGAGGTGTTAGATTACTCAGCTGTTCTAGGGGTCTGAGGCAGGTGTAGATTACTCAGCTGTTCTAGTGGTCTGAGGCAGGTGTTAGATTAGCTGTTTTCTGAAGGTGTTAATTACAATGGTTTTTCTGAGGCAGGTGAAACAGCTCAGAGATTTAACGATGCTCTTGATTCTAATGATGAATGCCTTTTGGGAAACTGGACCCTGGATAAAAACATCTGCTAAATGAATAAAATGTCAAATGTAAATGTTTTACATACAGATCTCATATTACTGTATTGAATTATTATATTTAAATATTTATATATTGATCTTAAAAGTCATTTATACAGTCCCTTTATTAAACATGTATTTATTTGTTACATTTGACAGATATATATTATTACTGTGTAAAGCCTAGCAGTACTACTGATTCCTCTGAGAGTGAGGCAGATATATATTATTACTGTGTAAAACCTAGCAGTACTACTGATTTCACTGAGAGTGAGGCAGATATATATTATTACTGTATAAAACCTAGCAGTACTACTGATTTCACTGAGAGTGAGGCAGATATATATTATTACTGTGTAAAACCTAGCAGAACTACTGATTTCACTGAGAGTGAGGCAGATATATATTATTACTGTATAAAACCCAGCAGTACTACTGATTTCTCTGAGAGTGAGGCAGATATATATTATTACTGTGTAAAACCTAGCAGAACTACTGATTTCACTGAGAGTGAGGCAGATATATATTATTACTGTATAAAACCTAGCAGTACTACTGATTTCACTGAGAGTGAGGCAGATATATATTATTACTGTATAAAACCTAGCAGTACTACTGATTTCTCTGAGAGTGAGGCAGATATATATTATTACTGTATAAAACCTAGCAGAACTACTGATTTCACTGAGAGTGAGGCAGATATATATTATTACTGTATAAAACCTAGCAGTACTACTGATTTCACTGAGAGTGAGGCAGATATATATTATTACTGTATAAAACCTAGCAGTACTACTGATTTCTCTGAGAGTGAGGCAGATATATATTATTACTGTATAAAACCTAGCAGAACTACTGATTTCACTGAGAGTGAGGCAGATATATATTATTACTGTGTAAAACCTAGCAGTACTACTGATTTCTCTGAGAGTGAGGCAGATATATATTATTACTGTATAAAACCTAGCAGTACTACTGATTTCTCTGAGAGTGAGGCAGATATATATTATTACTGTGTAAAACCTAGCAGTACTACTGATTTCTCTGAGAGTGAGGCAGATATATATTATTACTGTATAAAACCTAGCAGTACTACTGATTTCTCTGAGAGTGAGGCAGATATATATTATTACTGTATAAAACCTAGCAGAACTACTGATTTCTCTGAGAGTGAGGCAGATATATATTATTACTGTGTAAAACCTAGCAGTACTACTGATTTCTCTGAGAGTGAGGCAGATATATATTATTACTGTGTAAAACCTAGCAGTACTACTGATTTCACTGAGAGTGAGGCAGATATATATTATTACTGTATAAAACCTAGCAGTACTACTGATTTCTCTGAGAGTGAATCAGATATATATTATTACTGTGTAAAACCTAGCAGTACTACTGATTTCTCTGAGAGTGAGACAGATATATTTTATTATTGTGTAAAACCTAGCAGTACTACTGATTTCACTGAGAGTGGGGCAGATATATATTATTACTGTGTAAAACCTAGCAGTACTACTGATTTCTCTGAGAGTGAGGCAGATATATATTATTACTGTATAAAACCTAGCAGTACTACTGATTTCTCTGAGAGTGAGACAGATATATATTATTACTGTATAAAACCTAGCAGTACTACTGATTTCACTGAGGGTGAGGCAGGTCCCCACTTGCCATCTCCTCATTGGTTTATAGAAGCAGGTACCCACTTGCCATCTCCTCATTGGTTTATAGAAGCAGGTACCCACGTACCATCTCCTCATTGGTTTATAGAAGCAGGTACCCACGTGCCTCCTCCTCATTTAGCAAAAAACATAACTTAACATAAACATAACTTCTTTAAACAATAAAAGCTATGTTTTCTGAGCTCAGAGTAGGTGAGAGATGTAATGTTTGTCTCTGTTGTGTTGAAGACCAATCAGGCAGGAGAGACCAGCCTCCCTGTTCCCAGCTGTGTGTCCATGAAGAGTGACCAGTCTATGGGTCCTCCTATATCCTTTAGAAAGGGAGACTTATCTACTGAACAAAGGTAAGAAGAACTCATGGGTCCTGGTCAGTGAGTTAAACAACACTGTCTCTAGTCATTTCTCCTCCCATTTTCCCATTTATTGTTGTTGTTTTCATAATCCATAGGCTCATCCTTTTGTCCATTTGCACATAGTCCTAAAACAATATTAAACAAACACAACATTCCCTCCCTGTGTGTGCGTGTGCGTGCGCGTGCGTGTGTGCGTGCGTGCGTGCGTGCGTGCGTGCGTGTGTGTGTACTCCTGGATGAGGAGATGTAATCTCATGCTTTGTCCACAGAAACCAACAGGAGAGATCAGAGTCAGAGATTCTCAGTGGTCAGTCTTCCCAGAGTCATCAAACAGACCTGGACTCCATATTCAGTGTATGTGGTCCTGTTATGTACATTTGTTTTTGTTGACCTCAAGTAAAGTTGATCTGTCAATCATTCATTAATGTGTTAATGAGAAAGCATTTCTTCTCTTGCTTAACTTATTTACTTAATTTATTCCAGATGCTTGAAGAGAAAATTATGACATTTGTGAAGAACGAGATGAAGATGTTCAAGAGGATTCTTGGTCCAGAACTCCCACAAGGCTTTGAGAGTCAGAAGCAGGATAAGGAAGTGGTGGATACTGAAGATGAGAAGCAGGAGAGCAGTGCCAGAGAGGGGGCTCTGAAGATCACACTGCACATCCTGAGGAGAATGAACCAGAAGGAGCTTGCTGACACACTGGAGAAATGTAAGAGCTGTCTGCCTCATGTTAAATGATGTTTTATAACATTTAAAAGCTGTAGCTAAAGTACAGCTAACGTAGCTGTGTAACTCAATGATATTGTAGCAGCCTTAACACAACACCTAGTGACCTCATCAAGTAGCAGCAGGGATGTGTTGTGGTGATTAATTTACAGAGAGAGACAACATTAATAATACCAATAATAATATAATCAGTCACACCAGTCTGTAATGCATTATGAAAACATTTACACATTTATACAGTCAGTTAAAATAATACATTGTTATAATGTGCAACTTTATAACAGTCCTACAATACTGTAGGTATTAAAAGAGATGTAATATTAATATCATCTGTGTTATTTCTAGATTCAGATGAGCTTGCTGTGATTTGCCAACGTGAACTCAAATCTAATCTAAAGAAGAAGTTTCAATGTGTATTTGAGGGGATCGCTAAACAAGGAAACCCAACACTTCTCAATAAGATCTACACAGAGCTCTACATCACAGAGGGTGGAACAGGAGAGGTCAATAATGAACATGAGCTGAGACAGATTGAGACAACAACCAGGAAACAAGCAAGACCAGAGACTGCAATCAAATGTAACAACATCTTCAAACCCTTAACTGGACAAGACAAACCTATCAGAACTGTGCTAACAAAGGGAGTCGCTGGCATTGGAAAAACAGTCTCTGTGCAGAAGTTCATTCTGGACTGGGCTGAAGAAAAAGCAAATCAGGATGTCCAATTTGTATTTTCATTCCCTTTCCGGGAGCTGAATTCGATGAAAGAGGACAAACACACTTTGATTGAACTTCTTAATCACTTCTCAATGGAAACCAAACAATCAGGAATCTCTATCTGCAACAAGTACAAAGTTCTGTTAATCTTTGATGGTCTGGATGAGTACCGACTGCCCCTAGACTTCCAGAAGAACAAGATCTGTTGGGACGTCACAGAGTCAACCTCAGTGGATGTTCTGCTGACAAATCTCATCAAGGGAAATCTGCTTCCCTCTGCTCTCCTCTGGATAACTACCCGACCTGCAGCAGCCGATAAGATCCCTTCTGGGTTTGTTGACCAGGTGACAGAGGTACGAGGGTTCAATGACCCACAGAAGGAGGAGTACTTCAGGAAGAGATTCAGTGATGAGGACCTGGCCAGCAGAATCATCTCACACATAAAGACATCAAGGAGCCTCCACATCATGTGCCACATTCCAGTCTTCTGTTGGATTTCTGCAACAGTCCTTGAACACATGTTGAGTACAGACAAGAGAGAAGAGATGCCCAAGACTCTGACTGAGATGTACACACACCTTGTGGTGTTTCATACCAAACAGAAGAATGAAAAGTATCTTGGGAAAGAAGAGACAGATCCACACTGGAATAAAGAGAGCATTCTGTCACTGGGAAAACTGGCTTTTCAACAGCTTGTGAAGGGCAATCTGATTTTCTATGAAGAAGACCTGAAGGAGGCTGGAATTGATGTCAATGAAGCCTCAGTGTACTCAGGATTGTGCACACAGCTCTTTAAAGAGGAATGTGGGCTGTACCAGGACAAGGTGTACTGCTTTGTTCATCTGAGTATTCAGGAGTTTCTGGCTGCTGTATATGTGTTCCTCTCATTCATCAACAACAATGAGAATCTAATGGACAAACCGAAAACAAAGTCCAATATATTGTCTTCAATGTTCAGAGACAAGACTGAAGTTACTGTCTACAAGAGTGCTGTGGATAAAGCCTTACAAAGTGAGACGGGAAACCTGGACCTGTTCCTCCGCTTCCTTCTGGGCCTCTCACTGGAGTCCAATCAGAAGCACTTACGAGGTCTACTGACGAAGTCAAGAAGCAGCTCACAGAGCCATGAAGAAACAGTCAAGTACATCAAGGAGAAGATCAGGAAGAATCCCTCTCCAGAGAGGAGCATCAATCTGTTCCACTGTCTGAATGAACTGAATGACCATTCTCTAGTGGAGGAGATCCAAAGCTACCTGAGATCAGGAAGTCTCTCAAAACCCAAACTATCACCTGCACAGTGGTCAGCTCTGGTCTTTGTGTTGCTGACTTCAGAAAAGGAGGCAGATGTGTTTGACCTGAAGAAATACTCCAGATCAGAGGACGGTCTTCTGAGGCTGCTGCCAGTGGTCAAAGCCTCCAGAGCTGTTCTGTGAGTAAATAAAATTACAAATAAGAACTAAAATTCAGGTAGAAATATTCATTTTAGAGAAAATATGTATTATAATATGCAATATTAATTTTATAGAAAAATATATATTGAAAAACAAACTGAATAAATGCATTGATTTTCACATTATTATAACATTATCAACATATAATTCTAGGAGACGGAAGATGAATCTATATGTTCTTTGAGAGAATAAACCAAATGCATCTGCCATTGTCCTTCTACACTACTGGTGTTAAATTAACAGTGTGTTTGTGAATTCATGATGATCTCTTTGTCAGGCTGTCAGGCTGTCTAGTCACAGAGAAAGGCTGTGCTTCTCTGGTCTCAGCTCTGGAGTCAAACCCCTCACACCTGAGAGAGCTGGCCCTGAGTAACAATGGCCTGAAGGATTCAGGAGTTAAGCTGCTCTCTGCTGGACTGGGAATCCCCACTGTAAACTGGAGACTCTGAGGTCAGTATTCCTGTAGTTGGTCAACAAGTGATAACTGTTCACCAGATCCACATGTGTTTACCAGACACACATAGTCCACACCATATGTGTTTGGACAGTGAAGCTTACAGATTTAACCTGTTAGTCCTATAGGGGCAGTATTTCATTTTTGGATAAAAAGACGTGCCCGTTTTAAGCGCAATATTTTGTCACGAAAATATGCTCGACTATGCTTGGAATTGATAGTTTTGGAAAGAAGACACTCTGACGTTTCCAGAACTGCAAAGATTTTCACTGTGAGTGCCATAGAACAAAATCTACAGGCAAAACCAAGATGTTTGAGTGACCAGGAAATCAACAGGATTTCTGGAGGCACGTTTTCCATGATCTCCTTATATGGCTGTGAATGCGACAGGAATGAACGGACACTTCCTATCGTTTCCCCCAGGTGTCTGCAGCATTGTGACGTATTTGTAGGCATATCATTGGAAGATTGACCATAAGAGCCTACAATTACCAAGTGTCCCGCACGGTGTCTGCGTGGAAATTGGTGCGCAAAAGTCAGGTACCAGTATTTTTCCATCCGAATCAGAGAAGAATGCACGCTTCCAGGGAAGGCATTTCAATGAAGAGATATATGACAAAACACCTTGAGGATTGATTCAAACAACGTTTTCCATGTTTCAGTCGATATTATGGAGTTAATTCGGAAAAAAGTTTGACGTTTAGGTGACTGAATTTTCGGTTAGTTTCGGTAGCCAAATGCATAGTAACAAAAGCGGGCGTTGTGTCCTACACAAGAATCTTTCAGGAAAAACTGGACATCTGCTATGTAACTGAGAGTCTCCTCATTGAAACATCTGAAGTTCTTCAAAGGTAAATTATTTTATTTGATCCCTTTGCTGGTTTTGTGAATGTTGCGTGCTAAATGCTAACGCTAAATGCTAAGCTAGCTATCACCACTCTTACACAAATTATTGATTTTCTCTGGTTCTAAAGCATATTTTGAAAATCTGAGACGACAGGATTGTTAAGAAAAGGATAAGCTTGAGGGCAGGCATATTTATTTCATTTCATTTGCAATTTTCAGAAATCGCTAATGTTGCGTTATGGTAATGAGCTTGAGGCTGTAGTCACGATCCCGCATGCGGGATGGGGCGGCCTAAGTTAAATATGGTGCTATTCTAGTACAGAATGTGACCTTTTATTTGAGAGTATTCATATATGTTTTATAATTTAGAAATTAAATCATTGTATGTATGTACAGTGGCTTGCAAAGTTTTCACCCCCATTGTTCCTGTTTTATTACCTAGCCTTGTAATTAAAATAGATCTTTGGGGTTTGTATCATTTGATGTACACAACATACCTATCACTTTGAAGATACAAATAATTTGTTGTTGTGAAACAACCAAGTACTAAGAAAAGAGAACTTGAGGGTGCATAACTATTCACCCCCCAAAGTCAATACTTTGTAGAGCCACCTTTTGCAGCAAGTCTCTTAGGGTATGTTTCTATAAGCTTGGCACATTTAGCCACTGGGATGTTTGACCATTTCTCAAGGCAAAACTGCTCCAGCTCCTTAAAGTTGGATGGTCTCCGCTGGTGTACCGCAATCTGTAAGTCATTCCACAGATTCTCAATTGGATTGAGATGGCCTTTAGGCCTGTATGTGTACTCATGCCCGGAGAGAGAGGCTGTTCCTGGATAGGGAGTGAGGCCCTTTAGGGATTTATGTGTACTCTCATGCCCAGAGAGAGAGGCCTGTTCCTTGATAGGGAGTGAGGGCCTTTAGGTCTGAAGGTCCATAGTTCCACTGTCCTTAAGGGGGCAGAGCAGTCAGCTCTGTCTCTGACAGTCAGGTCCCTGATTGTTCTTTGCTTAGTGCGCCCAGGTACAACATCTACGTTGTGAGTGGCTACCTGGTTGATCCTGCCAGTAGCATATGCTTGTCTCAAAGATTAAGCCATGCAAGTCTAAGTACACACGGCCGGTACAGTGAAACTGCGAATGGCTCATTAAATCAGTTATGGTTCCTTTGATCGCTCCAACGTTACTTGGATAACTGTGGCAATTCTAGAGCTAATACATGCCAACGAGCGCTGACCTCCGGGGATGCGTGCATTTATCAGACCCAAAACCCATGCGGGCCAATCTCGGTTGCCCCGGCCGCTTCGGTGACTCTAGATAACTTTGAGCGGTCGCGCGCCCTTTGTGGCGGTGACGTCTCATTCGAATGTCTGCCCTATCAACTTTCGATGGTACTTTCTGTGCCTACCATGGTGACCACGGGTAACGGGGAATCAGGGTTCGATTCCGGAGAGGGAGCCTGAGAAATGGCTACCACATCCAAGGAAGGAAGCAGGCGTGCAAATTACCCACTCCCGACTCGGGGAGGTAGTGACGAAAAATAACAATACAGGACTCTTTCGAGGCCCTGTATTTGGAATGAAATCCTTTAACGAGGATCCATTGGAGGGCAAGTCTGGTGCCCGTGCATTTGCAATATGTTTCAATGGGCATTTACCATAAGAAATTTGACATGCTCAAAAATCCTGCAGAAATGCAAAATTGCAAAATTGACTGGCCTGATGAACACAGGATGGCCTGGCAGTGATAGTTGCTCCTTTCCATCGCTCGTTGTGTTGACTTCATCATGTCCATTTTGTGATGTTTTTCACTGTTGAATCATATTGCAAGTGCACATGCATTTGCAATATGGCTCAATGGGCATTTACCATCACAAATTTGTCATGCTTAAAAATCCTGCAGAAATGCGAAATTGACTGGCCCGATGAACTCGGGATGGCCGGGCATTGATAGTGGGTCTTCTCCATCGCTCGTTGTGTTGATTTCATTATGTCCATTTGTTTATGTTTTCTCACTTTTGCAAAGTCACTGTGCATTTGCAATATGGTTCAATGGGCATTTACCATCACAAATTTGTCATGCTATAAAAATCCAGGAGGAATGCGAAATTGACTGGCCTAATGAACTCGGGATGGCTGGGCAGTGATTCTGGTTCATCTCAATTGCTCGTTAGGGTTGATTTCAGAATGTCACTTTGGTGATGGTACCTCACTGTTTAAACATATTGCAAATGGACAAGAGTCACCAGCAAGTCACCGTCCATCAGTCAATTAGATATCATTCTGACACCAAACTGATACAAACTGACACCAAACCCACTTTTTCAACTCGTTTAGTAGCCAACTATCACATACTTCAGAACTGGCCCAAAATTCACAACGCCTTCGGTTCAAACCATAAAAAAATCATAAAACATGTAGTTACGTTCTAGCTGCGGGTCCATTTCTTATGTTACGTGTAGTCCTAGCTGAAGCGACCCCGAATCCCAAGTTTCGGCTCAATAGGTAATTTGGTGTCCGAGCAAAACCCTAATTGGTGCTGAAAATCCACTTTTTCCTTGACTTGCTACGGGGTCCTTGAATGAGCTATCGGACAGAAACATTGGGGTCTGTCTATACGGGCCGAGACGGTCGCAATGCACTTAGTCTTGCGACTCTGGGACATTTGTAAATGTCGTCATTTTCGTGATGCAAAAATGAATTGAAGTCATTGCAAATGTACGAGGCTGTTTCTCGGTCCGAGAACCTGCTAGAGCCACCTAACTCACCATGCACCATCGACCTGAGGTCTAGAACAGGTTTCTAAAGTTTCGGAACTCTAGGTCTGACGGTTCTTTTTTAGCTCGAACAAAGCTAACTATTGGAGGCACTGTCTGTCTCTCCGCACCCCAATACGTCCCTCCTTCCAAGCTGTGTGTGTGTGTTTTAGTTTTCCTTTGAAATCTTATGGGGAAAATGACTGATTTACAGTTCATGGGGGTTGCCGGCGCCTAGCAGCTGACTTAGAACTGGTGCGGACCAGGGAATCCGACTGTTTAATTAAAACAAAGCATCGCGAAGGCCTAAGGTCGGTGATGACGGGATGTGATTTCTACCCAGTGTTCGACTTCAGCCCGGACTCTAGGGGTTACTACGAACTCTGTATGAGGAACGGTCGAAGAGGGGCGCTACCCAAGTCGAAGTACATCCCTTTGGGTTGGGATTAGACTAGAGTAAGAGAACAAAAGTTAAGAGGTGGAACCGCATATCGCTAATTGGAGGAAAGTGGAGAAAAGTCGAAGAAGGCTTTAGATGAAGGGCTCTCAAATCAAATCAAATCAAATTGTATTTGTCACATACACATGGTTAGCAGATGTTAATGCGAGTGTAGCGAAATGCTTGTGCTTCTAGTTCCGACAATGCAGTAATAACCAACAAGTAATCTAACTAACAATTCCAAAACTACTGTCTTATACACAGTGTAAGGGGATAAAGAATATGTACATAAGGATATATGAATGAGTGATGGTACAGGGCAGCATAGGCAAGATACAGTAGATGATATCGAGTACAGTATATACATATGAGATGAGTATGTAAACAAAGTGGCATAGTTAAAGTGGCTAGTGATACATGTATTACATAAGGATGCAGTCGATGATATAGAGTACAGTATATACGTATGCATATGAGATGAATAATGTAGGGTAAGTAACATTATATAAGGTAGCATTGTTTAAAGTGGCTAGTGATATATTTACATCATTTCCCATCAATTCCCTTTATTAAAGTGGCTGGAGTTGAGTCAGTGTCAATGTCAGTGTGTTGGCAGTAGCCACTCAATGTTAGTGGTGGCTGTTTAACAGTCTGATGGCCTTGAGATAGAAGCTGTTTTTCAGTCTCTCGGTCCCAGCTTTGATGCACCTGTACTGACCTCGCCTTCTGGATGATAGCGGGGTGAACAGGCAGTGGCTCGGGTGGTTGATGTCCTTGATGATCTTTATGGCCTTCCTGTAACATCGGGTGGTGTAGGTGTCCTGGAGGGCAGGTTGTTTGCCCCCGGTGATGCGTTGTGCAGACCTCACTACCCTCTGGAGAGCCTTACGGTTGAGGGCGGAGCAGTTGCCGTACCACAGCCCGCCAGGATGCTCTCGATTGTGCATCTGTAGAAGTTTGTGAGTGCTTTTGGTGACAAGCCAAA
This sequence comes from Oncorhynchus keta, assembly GCF_023373465.1. Classification (NCBI taxonomy): domain Eukaryota; kingdom Metazoa; phylum Chordata; class Actinopteri; order Salmoniformes; family Salmonidae; genus Oncorhynchus; species Oncorhynchus keta. The sequence continues at coordinate 21,394 of NW_026286957.1, read as the reverse complement.
TTTCTTCAACCTCCTGAGGTTGAAGAGGCGCTGCTGCGCCTTCTTCACGATGCTGTCTGTGTGAGTGGACCAATTCAGTTTGTCTGTGATGTGTATGCCGAGGAACTTAAAACTTGCTACCCTCTCCACTACTGTTCCATCGATGTGGATAGGGGGTGTTCCCTCTGCTGTTTCCTGAAGTCCACAATCATCTCCTTAGTTTTGTTGACGTTGAGTGTGAGGTTATTTTCCTGACACCACACTCCGAGGGCCCTCTACCTCCTCCCTGTAGGCCGTCTCGTCGTTGTTGGTAATCAAGCCTACCACTGTTGTGTCGTCCGCAAACTTGATGATTGAGTTGGAGCGTGCGTGGCCACGCAGTCGTGGGTGAACAGGGAGTAGAGGAGTGGGCTCAGAACGCACCCTTGTGGGGCCCCGTGTTGAGGATCAGCGGGGAGGAGATGTTGTTGCCTACCCTCACCACCTGGGGGCGGCCCGTCAGGAAGTCCAGTACCCAGTTGCACAGGGGCGGGGTCGAGACCCAGGGTCTCGAGCTTGATGACAAGCTTGGAGGGTACTATGGTGTTGAATGCCGAGCTGTAGTCGATGAACAGCATTCTCACATAGGTATTCCTCTTGTCCAGGTGGGTTAGGGCAGTGTGCAGTGTGGTTGAGATTGCATCGTCTGTGGACCTATTTGGGCGGTAAGCAAATTGGAGTGGGTCTAGGGTGTCAGGTATGGTGGAGGTGATATGGTCCTTGACTAGTCTCTCAAAGCACTTCGTGATGACCTTAGCTTTCTTGGGAACAGGAACAATGGTGGCCCTCTTGAAGCATGTGGGAACAGCAGACTGGTATAGGGATTGATTGAATATGTCCGTAAACACACCGGCCAGCTGGTCTGCGCATGCTCTGAGGGCGCGGCTGGGGATGCTGTCTGGGCCTGCAGCCTTGCGAGGGTTAACACGTTTAAATGTCTTACTCACCTCGGCTGCAGTGAAGGAGAGACCGCATGTTTTCGTTGCAGGCCGTGTCAGTGGCACTGTATTGTCCTCAAAGCAGGCAAAAAGTTATTTAGTCTGCCTGGGAGCAAGACATCCTGGTCCGTGACTGGGCTGGGTTTCTTCTTGTAGTCCGTGATTGACTGTAGACCCTGCCACATGCCTCTTGTGTCTGAGCCATTGAATTGAGATTCTACTTTATCTCTGTACTGACGCTTAGCTTGTTTGGCGCTTAGCTTGTTACCCCGTAAAAGGTGACCCCAGAATAGATGGATGGAAGAAGGCCAACGGAGTCTGAATGAGCCTTCCCAACCATGCATTGAAATAGCGGCGAGTCTCCCTCCAGGAGGAATCGCTCCTGGCGCCCCTACTTGTGCGACACCTGACAGGGGTGGTTGAATGGTTATGTGCTGT
>NW_026286957.1:2500-15000 GCF_023373465.1 Oncorhynchus keta | reverse complement strand
TTGATTTGATTTGATGTGGTGTGGACTGATACCCCCCACTGTCTGTCTTTTGACTGATACTGCTTTTTAAACTGGTCTGGTCAGTCTACTCAAATATTTGTACTATACATGTTTCTATCTGCAGGCAATACTTTGATAATTTGTCATTTTTTATGATGATACACTATTTTACGAATAGATATGGAAGGTTTCAGGACACTGATATATCTGAATATTAGAAAATATTTTACTGCCATTATTTTCACCACCAAAGAATAGCAGTGTGATTTTAATATGATTTGACTCTTTGCAGGCTGTCAGGCTGTCTAGTCACAGAGGAAGGCTGTGCTTCTCTGGTCTCAGCTCTGAGGTCAAACCCCTCACACCTGAGAGAGCTGGACCTGAGTAACAATGACCTGAAGGATTCAGGAGTGAAGCTGCTCTCTGCTGGACTGGGGAATCCCCACTGTAAACTGGAGACTCTGAGGTCAGTATTCCTGTAGTTGGTCAACAAGTGATAACTGTTCACCAGATCCACATGTGTTTACCAGACACACATAGTCCACACCATATGTGTTTGGACAGTGAAGCTTACAGTTTTAAATGTGGTGCTCCAGCATTTTGGATTTGAGATATAATGTTTCATATTAGGTGACAGTACAGAATGTCACCTTTTATTTGAGGTTAAAGGTGAGAGGTTAGCATGTTTTGTTGTAGCCTCTAACTCCCTCACTCATTATTATTCATGATTCATTCATGATCTTTCTCAATCATGGCAGTCACAGGCTTAATGTAGTCATTGCGTTCAAAGAATATGGGACCAAATACTAAACTGTTGACTACTTTAACTTTAATAAATTATAAGTGAATTGGTCAGAATATTTATGTCTTCTTCAAATAGGGGACTAGATACATTAAGTGCTTTTTGCTTTTATTTTTCCAAATGTTGAAACAGATATGTATTAAAATATCCTCAAATCAAATGTGCCATTATATACTGTCACCTCAAATGAAACATTTGATCTCAAATCTAAAATGTTGGAAATGTATTAAACTACCCTCAAATAAAAGGTGATACCCTCAAAGAATATCAGTGTGGTTTAATAAGGCACAAGGCGAGACCCAGATGGCACGGGAGGCAGATGGTTAGAGTCTTTAATATTTATTAATATACTAAAAGGGGAGGCAAGAGAATGGTTGTGGACAGGCCAAAGGTCATAACCAGATCAGAGTCCAGGAGGCACAGAGTGGCAGACAGACTAGAGGTCAGGAAAGACAGACTGGACAGGCACACTGGTAAGGCAGGCTAGAGGTCAGGACAGGCAGAATGGTCTGGCAGGCTAGAGGTCAGGACAGGCAGAATGGTCAGGCAGGCTAGAGGTCAGGACAGGCAGAATGGTCAGGCAGGCTAGAGGTCAGGACAGGCAGAATGGTCAGGCAGGCTAGAGGTCAGGACGGGCAGAATGGTCAGGCAGGCTAGAGGTCAGGGCAGACAGACTGGACAGGCAGGCTAGAGGTCAGGACAGGCAGAATGGTCTGGCAGGCTAGAGGTCAGGACAGGCAGAATGGCAGGCTAGAGGTCAGGACAGGCAGAATGGTCAGGCAGGCTAGAGGTCAGGGCAGACAGACTGGACAGGCAGGCTAGAGGTCAGGACAGGCAGAATGGTCTGGCAGGCTAGAGGTCAGGACAGGCAGAATGGTCAGGCAGGCTAGAGGTCAGGACAGGCAGAATGGTCAGGCAGGCTAGAGGTCAGGACAGGCAGAATGGTCAGGCAGGCTAGAGGTCAGGACAGGCAGAATGGTCAGGCAGGCGGGTACAGAAAACAGGGAAGGGACAAAAACCGGGGGAACAAATAGAAGCAGGAGTAGAGATGAGAGAAAAACGCTGGTTGACTTGATAAACATACAAGACAAACTGGTACAGAGAAACACAGGGATAAATACACCAGGGATATATACACCAGGGATATATACACCAGGGATATATACACCAGGGATATGTACACCAGGGATATATACACCAGGGATATATACACCAGGGAAACACAGGGATATATACACCAGGGATATATACACCAGGGATATATACACCAGGGAAACACAGGGATATATACACCAGGGGAACACAGGGATAAATACACCAGGAAACACAGGGAATAAATACACCAGGGATATATACACCAGGGAAACACAGGGATAAATACACCAGGGATATATACACCAGGGATATATACACCAGGGGAACACAGGGATATATACACCAGGGATATATACACCAGGGAAACACAGGGATATATACACCAGGGATATATACACACAGGGATATATACACCAGGGGAACACAGGGATATATACACCAGGGATATATACACCAGGGAAACACAGGGATATATACACCAGGGAACACAGGGATATATACACCAGGGAAACACAGGTGTATATATACACCAGGGAAACACAGGGATTTATATACACCAGGGAACACAGGGATATATATACACCAGGGAACACAGGGATATATATACACCAGGGAACACAGGGATATATACACCAGGGAACACAGGTGTATATATACACCAGGGAACACAGGGATATATATACCAGGAACACAGGGATATATATACACCAGGGAACACAGGGATATATATACACCAGGGAACACAGGATACACAGGGATATATATACACCAGGGAACACAGGGATATATACACCAGGGAACACAGGGATATATATACACCAGGGAACACAGGGATATATATACACCAGGGAACACAGGGATATATATACACCAGGGAACACAGGGATATATATACACCAGGGAACACAGGGATATATATACACCAGGGAACACAGGGATATATATACACCAGGGAACACAGGGATATATATACACCAGGGAAACACAGGTGTATATATACACCAGGGAACACAGGGATATATATACACCAGGGAAACACAGGGATATATATACACAGGGAACACAGGGATATATATACACCAGGGAACACAGGGATATATATACACCAGGGAACACAGGGATATATATACACCAGGGAACACAGGGATATATATACACCAGGGAACACAGGGATATATATACACCAGGGAACACAGGGATATATATACACCAGGGAACACAGGGATATATATACACCAGGGAACACAGGGATATATATACACCAGGGAACACAGGGATATATATACACCAGGGAACACAGGGATATATATACACCAGGGAACACAGGGATATATATACACCAGGGAACACAGGGATATATATACACCAGGGAACACAGGGATATATATACACCAGGGAAACACAGGTGTATATATACACCAGGGAACACAGGGATATATACACCAGGAACACAGGGATATATATACACCAGGAACACAGGGATATATATACACCAGGGAACACAGGGATATATATACACCAGGGAACACAGGGATATATATACACCAGGGAAACACAGGTGATATATATACACCAGGAACACAGGGATATATATACACCAGGGAACACATGGACATATATACACCAGGGAACACAGGGATATATATACACCAGGAACACAGGGATATATATACACCAGGGAACACAGGGATATATACACCAGGGAACACAGGTGTATATATACACCAGGGAACACAGGGATATATATACACCAGGGAAACACAGGGATATATATACACCAGGGATATATACACCAGGGAAACACAGGGATATATACACCAGGGATATATACACCAGGGATATATACACCAGGGATATATACACCAGGAAACACAGGGATAAATACACCAGGGAAACACAGGGATAAATACACCAGGGATATATACACCAGGGATATATACACCAGGGATATGTACACCAGGGATATATACACCAGGGATATATACACAGGGAAACACAGGGATATATACACCAGGGATATATACACCAGGGATATATACACCAGGGAAACACAGGGATATATACACCAGGGGAACACAGGGATAAATACACCAGGGAAACACAGGGATAAATACACCAGGGATATATACACCAGGGAAACACAGGGATAAATACACCAGGGATATATACACCAGGGATATATACACCAGGGGAACACAGGATATATACACCAGGGATATATACACCAGGGAAACACAGGGATATATACACCAGGGATATATACACCAGGGATATATACACCAGGGGAACACAGGGATATATACACCAGGGATATATACACCAGGGGAACACAGGGATATATACACCAGGGAAACACAGGGATATATATACACCAGGGAACAAGGGATATATACACCAGGAACACAGGGATATATATACACCAGGGAACACAGGGATATATATACACCAGGGAACACAGGGATATATATACACCAGGAACACAGGGATATATATACACCAGGGAACACAGGGATATATATACACCAGGGAAACACAGGTGTATATATACACCAGGAAACACAGGGATATATATACACCAGGGAACACAGGGATATATATACACCAGGGAACACAGGGATATATATACACCAGGGAACACAGGGATATATATACACCAGGGAACACAGGTGTATATATACACCAGGGAACACAGGGATATATACACACCAGGGAACACAGGGATATATATACACCAGGGAACACAGGGATATATATACACCAGGGAACACAGGGATATATATACACCAGGGAACACAGGGATATATATACACCAGGGAACACAGGGATATATATACACCAGGGAACACAGGGATATATATACACCAGGGAACACAGGGATATATATACACCAGGGAACATAGGGATATATATACACCAGGGAACACAGGGATATATACACACCAGGGAACACAGGTGTATATATACACCAGGGAACACAGGGATATATATACACCAGGGAACACAGGGATATATATACACCAGGGAACACAGGTGTATATATACACCAGAGAACACAGGGATATATATACACCAGGGAAACACAGGGATATATACACCAGGGATATATACACCAGGGATATATACACCAGGGAAACACAGGGATATATACACCAGGGATATATACACCAGGGATATATACACCAGGGATATATACACCAGGGAAACACAGGGATAAATACACCAGGGAAACACAGGGATAAATACACCAGGGATATATACACCAGGGATATATACACCAGGGATATATACACCAGGGAAACACAGGGATATATACACCAGGGATATACACAGGGATATATACACCAGGGAAACACAGGGATATATACACCAGGGATATATACACCAGGGATATATACACCAGGGATATATACACCAGGGATATATACACCAGGGATATATACACCAGGGAAACACAGGGATATATACACCATGGATATATACACCAGGGAAACACAGGGATAATACACCAGGGATATATACACCAGGGATATATACACCAGGGATATATACACCAGGGAAACACAGGGATATATACACCAGGGATATATACACCAGGGATATATACACCAGGGATATATACACCAGGGAAACACAGGGATATATACACCAGGGATACACAGGGATAAATACACCAGGGAAACACAGGGATAAATACACCAGGGAAACACAGGGATAAATACACCAGGGATATATACACCAGGGAAACACAGGGATATATACACCAGGGATATATACACCAGGGATATATACACCAGGGATATATACACCAGGGAAACACAGGGATATATACACCAGGGAAACACAGGGATAAATACACCAGGGAAACACAGGGATAAATACACGAGGGATATATACACCAGGGATATATACACCAGGGATATATACACCAGGGAAACACAGGGATAAATACACCAGGGATAAATACACCAGGGATATATACACCACAGGGATATATACACCAGGGAAACACAGGGATATATACACCAGGGATATATACACCAGGGAAACACAGGGATAAATACACCAGGGATATATACACCAGGGATATATACACCAGGGAAACACAGGGATATATACACCAGGGAAACACAGGGATATATACACCAGGAAACACAGGGATATATACACCAGTGATATATACACCAGGGATATATACACCAGGGAAACACAGGGATATATACACCAGGGAAACACAGGGATATATACACCAGGGAAACACAGGGATAAATATACACACAGGGATATATACACCAGGGGAACACAGGGATATATACACCAGGAAACACAGGGATATATACACCAGGGAACACAGGGATATATACACGGGATATATACACCAGGTTATATACACCAGGGATATATACACCAGGGATATATACACCAGGGATATATACACCAGGGATAAATACACCAGGGATATATACACCAGGGATATATACACCAGGGATATATACACCAGGGATATATACACCAGGGATATATACACCAGGGATACATACACCAGGGATAACACCAGGGATATATACACCAGGGGGATATATACACCAGGGATATATACACCAGGGATATATACACCAGGGATATATACACCAGGGATATATACACCAGGGATATATACAAACACAGGGATATATACACCAGGGAACACAGGGATATATACACAGGGATATATACACCAGGGATATACACAGGGATAAATACACCAGGGATATACACCAGGGATATATACACCAGGGATAAATACACCAGGGATATATACACCAGGGATAAATACACCAGGGATATATACACCAGGGATAAATACACCAGGGATATATACACCAGGGATATATACACCAGGGATATATACACCAGGGATATATACACCAGGGATATATACACCAGGGATAAATACACCAGGGATATATACACCAGGGATAAATACACCAGGGATATATACACCAGGGATATATACACCAGGGATATATACACCAGGGATATATACACCAGGGAAACACATGGATAAATACACCAGGGATATATACACCAGGGATATATACACCAGGGAACACAGGGATATATACACCAGGGATATATACACCAGGGATATATACACCAGGGATATATACACCAGGGATATATACACCAGGGATATATACACCAGGGAAACACAGGGATATATACACCAGGGATATATACACCAGGGATATACACCAGGGATATATACACCAGGGATATATACACCAGGGAAACACAGGGATATATACACCAGGGATATGTACACCAGGGATATATACACCATGGATATATACACCAGGGATATATACACAGGGATATGTACACCAGGGATATATACACCATGGATATATACACCAGGGATATATACACCAGGGATATATACACCAGGGATATATACACCAGGGATATATACAAACACAGGGATATATACACCAGGGATATATACACCAGGGATATATACATCAGGGATAAATACACCAGGGATATATACACCAGGGATATATACACCAGGGATATATACACCAGGAAACACAGGGATATATACACCAGGGATATATACACCAGGGATATATACACCAGGGAAACACAGGGATATATACACCAGGGATATATACACCAGGGATATATACACCAGGGGAACACAGGGATATATACACCAGGGGAACACAGGGATATATACACCAGGGATATGTACACCAGGGATATATACACCAGGGATATATACACCAGGGAACACAGGGATATATACACCAGGGATATATACACCAGGGATATGTACACCAGGGATATATACACCAGGGATATATACACCAGGGATATATACACCAGGGATATATACACCAGGAACACAGGGATATATACACCAGGGATATATACACCAGGGATATATACACCAGGGATATATACACCAGGGATATGTACACCAGGGATATATACACCAGGGATATGTACACCAGGGATATATACACCAGGGATATATACACCAGGGATATATACACCAGGGATATGTACACCAGGGATATATACACCAGGGATATGTACACAGGGATATATACACCAGGGATATGTACACCAGGGATATGTACACAGGGATATATACACCAGGGATATATACACCAGGGATATATACACCAGGGATATATACACCAGGGATATATACACCAGGAAACACAGGGATAAATACACCAGGAAACACAGGGATAAATACACCAGGGATATATACACCAGGGATATATACACCAGGGATATATACACCAGGGAAACACAGGGATATATACACCAGGGATATACACTAGGGAAACACAGGGATATATACACAGGGAAACACAGGATATATACACCAGGGATATATACACCAGGGATATATACACCAGGGATATATACACCAGGGATATATACACCAGGGAAACACAGGGATATATACACCATGGATATATACACCAGGGATAGGGATAATACACCAGGGATATATACACCAGGGATATATACACCAGGGATATATACACCAGGGAAACACAGGATATATACACCAGGGATATATACACCAGGGATATATACACCAGGGATATATACACCAGGAAACACAGGGATATATACACCAGGGATACACAGGGATAAATACACCAGGGAAACACAGGGATAAATACACCAGGGAAACACAGGGATAAATACACGAGGGATATATACACCAGGGATATATACACCAGGGAAACACAGGGATATATACACCAGGGAAACACAGGGATAAATACACCAGGAAACACAGGGATAAATACACCAGGGATATATACACCAGCGAAACACAGGGATATATACACCAGGGAAACACAGGGATATATACACCAGGGATATATACACCAGGGAAACACAGGGATAAATACACCAGGGATATATACACCAGGGATATATACACCAGGGAAACACAGGGATATATACACCAGGGGATATATACACCAGGGAAACACAGGGATATATACACCAGTGATATATACACCAGGGATATATACACCAGGGAAACACAGGGATATATACACCAGGGAAACACAGGGATATATACACCAGGGAAACACAGGGATAAATACACCAGGGAAACACAGGGATATATACACCAGGGAACACAGGGATATATACACCAGGGAAACACAGGGATATATACACCAGGGAACACAGGGATATATACACAGGGATATATACACCAGGTTATATACACCAGGGATATATACACCAGGGATATATACACCAGGGATATATACACCAGGGATAAATACACCAGGGATATATACACCAGGGATATATACACCAGGGATATATACACCAGGGATATATACACCAGGGATATATACACCAGGGATACATACACCAGGGAAACACATGGATAAATACACCAGGGATATATACACCAGGAAACACAGGGATATATACACCAGGGATATATACACCAGGGATATATACACCAGGGATATATACACCAGGGATATATACACCAGGGATATATACACCAGGGAAACACAGGGATATATACACCAGGGGAACACAGGGATATATACACAGGGATATATACACCAGGGATATATACACCAGGGATATATACACCAGGGATATATACACCAGGGATATATACACCAGGGATAAATACACCAGGGATATATACACCAGGGATAAATACACCAGGGATATATACACCAGGGATAAATACACCAGGGATATATACACCAGGGATATATACACCAGGGATATATACACCAGGGATATATACACCAGGGATATATACACCAGGGATAAATACACCAGGGATATATACACCAGGGATAAATACACCAGGGATATATACACCAGGGATATATACACCAGGGATATATACACCAGGGATATATACACCAGGGAAACACATGGATAAATACACCAGGGATATATATATATACCCAGGAACACAGGGATATATACACCAGGGATATATACACCAGGGATATATACACCAGGGATATATACACCAGGGATATATACACCAGGGATATATACACCAGGGAAACACAGGGATATATACACCAGGGATATATACACCAGGGATATATACACCAGGGATATATACACCAGGGATATATACACCAGGGAAACACAGGGATATATACACCAGGGATATGTACACCAGGGATATATACACCATGGATATATACACCAGGGATATATACACAGGGATATGTACACCAGGGATATATACACCATGGATATATACACCAGGGATATATACACCAGGGATATATACACCAGGGATATATACACCAGGGATATATACACAGGGAAACACAGGGATATATACACCAGGGATATATACACCAGGGATATATACATCAGGGATAAATACACCAGGGATATATACACCAGGGATATATACACCAGGGATATATACACCAGGGAAACACAGGGATATATACACCAGGGATATATACACCAGGGATATATACACCAGGGAAACACAGGGATATATACACCAGGGATATATACACCAGGGATATATACACCAGGGATATATACACCAGGGAACACAGGGATATATACACCAGGGGAACACAGGGATATATACACCAGGGATATATACACCAGGGATATATACACCAGGGAACACAGGGATATATACACCAGGGATATATACACCAGGGGATATGTACACCAGGGATATATACACCAGGGATATATACACCAGGGATATATACACCAGGGATATATACACCAGGGAACACAGGGATATATACACCAGGGATATATACACCAGGGATATATACACCAGGGATATATACACCAGGGATATATACACCAGGGATATGTACACCAGGGATATATACACCAGGGATATGTACACCAGGGATATATACACCAGGGATATATACACCAGGGATATATACACCAGGGATATGTACACCAGGGATATATACACCAGGGATATGTACACAGGGATATATACACCAGGGATATGTACACCAGGGATATGTACACAGGGATATATACACCAGGGATATATACACCAGGGATATATACACCAGGGATATATACACCAGGGATATATACACCAGGGATATATACACCAGGGATATATACACCAAGGATATGTACACAGGGATATATACACCAGGGATATGTACACCAGGGATATGTACACCAGGGATATATACACCAGGGATATGTACACAGGGATATGTACACCAGGGATATATACACCAGGGATATGTACACCAGGGATATATACACCAGGGATATATACACCAGGGATATATACACCAGGGATATATACACCAGGGATATATACACCAGGGATATGTACACCAGGGATATATACACCAGGGATATATACACCAGGGATATATACACCAGGGATATATACACCAGGGATATGTACACCAGGGATATATACACCAGGGATATATACACCAGGGATATGTACACCAGGGATATATACACCAGGGATATATACACCAGGGATATGTACACCAGGGATATATACACCAGGGATATATACACAGGGATATATACACCAGGGATATATACACCAGGGATATATACACCAGGGAACACAGGGATATATACACCATGGATATATACACCAGGGATATGTACACCAGGGAAATATACACCACCTGGAGGTGGAGACAATCACAAGACAGGTGAAACAGATCAGGGTTTGACATGAATATGGAGAAAATATACTGGCACTATTTTCATCACCAAAGAATACCAGTATGATTTTAAAATGATTTGACTTTGCAGGCTGTCAGCCTGTCGAGTCACAGAGGAAGGCTGTGCTTCTCTGGTCTCAGCTCTGAAGTCAAACCCCTCACACCTGAGAGAGCTGGACCTGAGCTACAATCACCCAGGAGACTCAGGAGTCAGACTGCTCTCTGCTGGACTGGAGGATCCACACTGCAGACTGGAGAAACTCAAGTATGTAGAGGGTTCATGTCAATGTTCATCAGGCTGGTTAAGACAAACATTCTTACCACCACTTGGACAAAGTTATATGCTGTGTGTGTGTGTGTGTGTGTGTGTGTGTGTGTGTGTGTGTGTGTGTGTGTGTGTGTGTGTGTGTGTGTGTGTGTGTGTGTGTGTGTGTGTGTGTGTGTGTGTGTGTGTGTGTGTGTGTGTGTGTGTGTTCAGTGTGTGTGAGTTCAGTGTGTGTGAGAGTGTGAGTGTTTGTGTATGTGAGTTCAGTGTGTGTGTGAGATCAGTGTCCAATCTGTGTAAATCTGTCAATGACACACACATTCTGGACACACACATTCTGGACACACACACTCTGGACACACACACACTGGACACACACACTGGACACACATACACACACTGGACTCACGTACACACACTCTGGACACACACACACTGGATACACACACTGGACACACACACACACAAACACACACACACACACCACACACACATACAAATACAAGAACTGGACACACACACACACTGGACACACACACACAGACACCCACTGGACTCACACAGACACACACACACACACACACTGGACACACACACACTGGATACACACACTGGATACACACACACGCACACA
>NW_026286956.1:0-7393 GCF_023373465.1 Oncorhynchus keta | reverse complement strand
GTGTTGGTGCTCTGTCTCAGGACAATCTATAGAGCCAGCTATAGAACCAGCTATAGAACCAGCTATAGAACCAGCTATAGAACCAGCTATAGAACCAGCTATAGAACCAGCTATAGAGCCAGCTATAGAGCCAGCTATAAAGCCAGCTATAGAGCCAGCTATAGAGCCAGCTATAGAACCAGCTATAGAGCCAGCTATAGAGCCAGCTATAGAGCCAGCTATAGAACCAGCTATAGAGCCAGCTATAGAACCAGCTATAGAGCCAGCTATAGAGCCAGCTATAGAACCAGCTATAGATCCAGCTATAGAACCAGCTATAGAACCAGCTATAGAGCCAGCTATAGAACCAGCTATAGAGCCAGCTATAGAACCAGCTATAGAACCAGCTATAGAGCCAGCTATAGAACCAGCTATAGAACCAGCTATAGAGCCAGCTATAGAACCAGCTATAGAACCAGCTATAGAGCCAGCTATAGAACCAGCTATAGAGCCAGCTATAGAACCAGCTATAGAACCAGCTATAGAGCCAGCTATAGAACCAGCTATAGAGCCAGCTATAGAGCCAGCTATAGAGCCAGCTATAGAGCCAGCTATAGAACCAGCTATAGAGCCAGCTATAGAGCCAGCTATAGAACCAGCTATAGAGCAGCTATAGAACCAGCTATAGAGCCAGCTATAGAACCAGCTATAGAGCTATAGAGCAGCTATAGAACCAGCTATAGAACCAGCTATAGAGCCAGCTATAGAACCAGCTATAGAGCCAGCTATAGAACCAGCTATAGAGCCAGCTATAGAACCAGCTATAGAACCAGCTATAGAGCCAGCTATAGAACCAGCTATAGAACCAGCTATAGAGCCAGCTATAGAACCAGCCAGCTATAGAACCAGCTATAGAGCCAGCTATAGAACCAGCTATAGAGCCAGCTATAGAACCAGCTATAGAACCAGCTATAGAGCCAGCTATAGAACCAGCTATAGAGCCAGCTATAGAACCAGCTATAGAGCCAGCTATAGAGCCAGCTATAGAACCAGCTATAGAACCAGCTATAGAGCCAGCTATAGAGCCAGCTATAGAGCCAGCTATAGAACCAGCTATAGAACCAGCTATAGAGCCAGCTATAGAGCCAGCTATAGAGCCAGCTATAGAGCCAGCTATAGAGCCAGCTATAGAACCAGCTATAGAGCCAGCTATAGAACCAGCTATAGAGCCAGCTATAGAACCAGCTATAGAACCAGCTATAGAAACCAGCTATAGAGCCAGCTATAGAACCAGCTATAGAGCCAGCTATAGAGCCAGCTATAGAGCCAGCTATAGAGCCAGCTATAGAACCAGCTATAGAGCCAGCTATAGAACCAGCTATAGAGCCAGCTATAGAGCCAGCTATAGAGCCAGCTATAGAGCCAGCTATAGAGCCAGCTATAGAACCAGCTATAGAGCCAGCTATAGAACCAGCTATAGAGCCAGCTATAGAGCCAGCTATAGAGCCAGCTATAGAACCAGCTATAAAGCCAGCTATAGAACCAGCTATAGAGCCAGCTATAGAGCCAGCTATAAAGCCAGCTATAGAACCAGCTATAGAGCCAGCTATAGAACCAACTATAGAACCAGCTATAAAGCCAGCTATAGAGCCAGCTATAAAGCCAGCTATAGAACCAGCTATAGAGCCAGCTATAGAACCAGCTATAGAGCCAGCTATAGAGCCAGCTATAAAGCCAGCTATAGAGCCAGCTATAGAACCAGCTATAGAGCCAGCTATAGAACCAGCTATAGAGCCAGCTATAGAGCCAGCTATAGAACCAGCTATAGAGCCAGCTATAGAACCAGCTATAGAGCCAGCTATAAAGCCAGCTATAGAGCCAGCTATAGAGCCAGCTATAGAGCCAGCTATAAAGCCAGCTATAGAACCAGCTATAGAGCCAGCCAGCTATAGAACCAGCTATAGAACCAGCTATAAAGCCAGCTATAGAACCAGCTATAGAGCCAGCTATAAAGCCAGCTATAGAGCCAGCTATAGAGCCAGCTATAGAGCCAGCTATAAAGCCAGCTATAGAACCAGCTATAAAGCCAGCTATAGAGCCAGCTATAGAGCCAGCTATAGAGCCAGCTATAAAGCCAGCTATAGAACCAGCTATAGAGCCAGCTATAGAACCAGCTATAGAACCAGCTATAAAGCCAGCTATAGAACCAGCTATAGAGCCAGCTATAGAGCCAGCTATAAAGCCAGCTATAGAGCCAGCTATAGAGCCAGCTATAGAACCAGCTATAAAGCCAGCTATAGAGCCAGCTATAGAACCAGCTATAGAGCCAGCTATAGAGCCCAGCTATAGAACCAGCTATAAAGCCAGCTATAGAGCCAGCTATAGAACCAGCTATAGAACCAGCTATAGAGCCAGCTATAGAGCCAGCTATAGAACCAGCTATAGAGCCAGCTATAGAACCAGCTATAGAGCCAGCTATAGAACCAGCTATAGAGCCAGCTATAGAACCAGCTATAGAACCAGCTATAGAGCCAGCTATAGAACCAGCTATAGAACCAGCTATAGAGCCAGCTATAGAACCAGCTATAGAACCAGCTATAGAGCCAGCTATAGAACCAGCTATAGAGCCAGCTATAGAACCAGCTATAGAACCAGCTATAGAGCCAGCTATAGAACCAGCTATAGAGCCAGCTATAGAACCAGCTATAGAGCCAGCTATAGAGCCAGCTATAGAGCCAGCTATAGAACCAGCTATAGAGCCAGCTATAGAGCCAGCTATAGAGCCAGCTATAGAACCAGCTATAGAACCAGCTATAGAGCCAGCTATAGAACCAGCTATAGAGCCAGCTATAGAGCCAGCTATAGAGCCAGCTATAGAACCAGCTATAGAGCCAGCTATAGAACCAGCTATAGAGCCAGCTATAGAGCCAGCTATAGAACCAGCTATAGAGCCAGCTATAGAACCAGCTATAGAGCCAGCTATAGAACCAGCTATAGAGCCAGCTATAGAGCCAGCTATAGAGCCAGCTATAGAGCCAGCTATAGAACCAGCTATAGAGCCAGCTATAGAACCAGCTATAGAGCCAGCTATAGAGCCAGCTATAGAGCCAGCTATAGAACCAGCTATAGAGCCAGCTATAGAGCCAGCTATAGAGCCAGCTATAGAACCAGCTATAGAGCCAGCTATAGAACCAGCTATAGAGCCAGCTATAGAGCCAGCTATAAAGCCAGCTATAGAGCCAGCTATAGAACCAGAACCAGCTATAGAGCCAGCTATAGAACCAGCTATAGAGCCAGCTAGAGCCAGCTATAGAACCAGCTATAGAGCCAGCTATAGAGCCAGCTATAGAACCAGCTATAGAGCCAGCTATAGAACCAGCTATAGAGCCAGCTATAGAGCCAGCTATAGAACCAGCTATAGAGCCAATATAGAACCAGCTATAGAGCCAGCTATAGAGCCAGCTAAGAGCCAGCTATAGAACCAGCTATAGAGCCAGCTATAGAACCAGCTATAGAGCCAGCTATAGAACCAGCTATAGAGCCAGCTATAGAGCCAGCTATAGAACCAGCTATAGAGCCAGCTATAGAACCAGCTATAGAGCCAGCTATAGAGCCAGCTATAGAGCTATAGAGCCAGCTATAGAACTATAGAGCCAGCTATAGAGCCAGCTATAGAACTATAGAACCAGCTATAGAGCCAGCTATAGAACCAGCTATAGAACCAGCTATAGAGCCAGCTATAGAGCCAGCTATAGAACCAGCTATAGAGCCAGCTATAGAACCAGCTATAGAGCCAGCTATAGAACCAGCTATAGAGCCAGCTATAGAACCAGCTATAGAGCCAGCTATAGAACCAGCTATAGAACCAGCTATAGAACCAGCTATAGAACCAGCTATAGAGCCAGCTATAGAGCCAGCTATAGAACCAGCTATAGAACCAGCTATAGAGCCAGCTATAGAGCCAGCTATAGAGCCAGCTATAGAGCCAGCTATAGAGCCAGCTATAGAACCAGCCCAGCTATAGAACCAGCCAGCTATAGAACCAGCTATAGAACCAGCTATAGAGCCAGCTATAGAGCCAGCTATAGAGCCAGCTATAGAGCCAGCTATAGAACCAGCTATAGAGCCAGCTATAGAACCAGCTATAGAACCAGCTATAGAGCCAGCTATAGAACCAGCTATAGAGCCAGCTATAGAGCCAGCTATAGAACCAGCTATAGAGCCAGCTATAGAACCAGCTATAGAGCCAGCTATAGCTATACCAGCTATAGAACCAGCTATAGAGCCAGCTATAGAACCAGCTATAGAGCCAGCTATAAAGCCAGCTATAGAGCTATAAAGCCAGCTATAGAACCAGCTATAAAGCCAGCTATAGAGCCAGCTATAGAGCCAGCTATAGAACCAGCTATAGAGCCAGCTATAGAGCCAGCTATAGAACCAGCTATAGAGCCAGCTATAGAACCAGCTATAGAGCCAGCTATAGCCAACCAGCTATAGAGCCAGCTATAGAACCAGCTATAGAACCAGCTATAGAGCCAGCTATAGAACCAGCTATAGAGCCAGCTATAGAGCCAGCTATAGAACCAGCTATAGAACCAGCTATAGAGCCAGCTATAGAACCAGCTATAGAGCCAGCTAGAGCTATAAAGCCAGCTATAGAGCCAGCTATAGAGCCAGCTATAAAGCCAGCTATAGAGCCAGCTATAGAACCAGCTATAGAGCCAGCTATAGAAACCAGCTATAGAAGCCAGCTATAGATAGAGCCAGCTATAGAGCCAGCTATAGAGCCAGCTATAGAGCCAGCTATAGAACCAGCTATAGAGCCAGCTATAGAGCCAGCTATAGAACCAGCTATAGAGCCAGCTATAGAACCAGCTATAGAGCCAGCTATAGAGCCAGCTATAGCTATAGAGCCAGCTATAAAGCCAGCTATAGAGCCAGCTATAGAGCCAGCTATAGAACCAGCTATAGAGCCAGCTATAGAACCAGCTATAGAGCCAGCTATAGAGCCAGCTATAAAGCCAGCTATAGAGCCAGCTATAGAGCCAGCTATAGAACCAGCTATAGAACCAGCTATAGAGCCAGCTATAGAGCCAGCTATAGAACCAGCTATAGAACCAGCTATAGAGCCAGCTATAGAACCAGCTATAGAGCCAGCTATAGAGCCAGCTATAGAACCAGCTATAGAGCCAGCTATAGAACCAGCTATAGAGCCAGCTATAGAGCCAGCTATAGAACCAGCTATAGAGCCAGCTATAGAGCCAGCTATAGAACCAGCTATAGAACCAGCTATAGAGCCCAGCTATAGAACCAGCTATAGAGCCAGCTATAGAAGCCAGCTATAGAACCAGCTATAAAGCCAGCTATAGAGCCAGCTATAAAGCCAGCAGCTATAGAACCAGCTATAGAGCCAGCTATAGAGCCAGCTATAGAACCAGCTATAGAACCAGCTATAAAGCCAGCTATAGAACCAGCTATAGAGCCAGCTATAAAGCCAGCTATAGATAGAACCAGCTATAGAGCCAGCTATAGAGCCAGCTATAGAACCAGCTATAAAGCAGCTATAGAGCCAGCTATAGAGCCAGCTATAGAGCCAGCTATAAAGCCAGCTATAGAACCAGCTATAGAGCCAGCTATAGAACCAGCTATAGAACCAGCTATAAAGCCAGCTATAGAACCAGCTATAGAGCCAGCTATAGAGCCAGCTATAGAGCCAGCTATAAAGCCAGCTATATAAAGCCAGCTATAGAACCAGCTATAGAGCCAGCTATAGAACCAGCTATAGAACCAGCTATAAAGCCAGCTATAGAGCCAGCTATAGAACCAGCTATAGAACCAGCTATAGAACCAGCTATAGAGCCAGCTATAAAGCCAGCTATAGAGCCAGCTATAGAGCCAGCTATAGAACCAGCTATAGAACCAGCTATAAAGCTATAGAACCAGCTATAAAGCCAGCTATAGAGCCAGCTATAGAGCCAGCTATAGAGCCAGCTATAGACAGCTATAAAGCCAGCTATAGAAGCTATAGAGCCAGCTATAGAACCAGCTATAGAGCCAGCTATAGAACCAGCTATAGAACCAGCTATAGAACCAGCTATAGCCAGCTATAGAACCAGCTATAGAGCCAGCTATAGAGCCTAGCTATAAAGCCAGCTATAGAACCAGCTATAGAGCAGCTATAGAGCCAGCTATAAAGCCAGCTATAGAACCAGCTATAAACCAGCTATAGAACCAGCTATAGAGCCAGCTATAGAGCCAGCTATAGAACCAGCTATAGAGCCAGCTAGCTATAGAGCCAGCTATAGAGCCAGCTATAGAACCAGCTATAAAGCCAGCTATAGAACCAGCTATAAAGCCAGCTATAGAGCCAGCTATAGAGCCAGCCAGCTATAGAACCAGCTATAAAAGCCAGCTATAGAGCCAGCTATAGAAGCCAGCTATAGAGCCAGCTATAGCTATAGAACAGCTATAGAGCCAGCTATAAAGCCAGCTATAGAACCAGCTATAGAGCCAGCTATAGAGCCAGCTATAGAGCCAGCTATAGAACCAGCTATAAAGCTATAGAGCCAGCTATAGAGCCAGCTATAGAACCAACCAGCTATAGAGCCAGCTATAGAACCAGCTATAGAGCTATAGAGCCAGCTATAGAGCCAGCTATAGAACCAGCTATAGAGCCAGCTATAGAAGCTATAAAGCCAGCTATAGAGCCAGCTATAGAACCAGCTATAAAAGCCAGCTATAGAGCCAGCTATAAAGCCAGCTATAGAACCAGCTATAGAGCCAGCTATAGAACCAGCTATAGAACCAGCTATAGAACCAGCTATAGAACCAGCTATAGAGCCAGCTATAAAGCCAGCTATAGAACCAGCTATAGAGCCAGCTATAGAGCCAGCTATAAAGCCAGCTATAGAGCCAGCTATAAAGCCAGCTATAGAGCCAGCTATAGAGCCAGCTATAGAGCCAGCTATAGAGCCAGCTATAGAACCAGCTATAGAGCCAGCTATAGAACCAGCTATAGAACCAGCTAAACCAGCTATAGAACCAGCCAGCTATAGAGCCAGCTATATAGAGCCAGCTATAAAGCCAGCTATAGAACCAGCTATAAAGCCAGCTATAGAGCCAGCTATAAAGCCTAGCTATAGAGCCAGCTATAGGAAGCCAGCTATGGAGCCCAGCTATGGGTAATATCAGAAAGTGACCATAAGGCCAACTGTAGAGCCAGCTACCGAGCCAACATAAAGCCAGCTATAGAGCCAAGCTATAGAACCAGCTATAGAGCCAGCTATGGAACCAGCTATAAAGCCAGCTATAGAGCCCAGCTATAGGCAGCTATAGAACCAGCTATAGAGCCAGCTATAGAACCAGCTCTAAAGCCAGCTATAGAACCGGCTATCATTCCAGCTATAAAGCCAGC
>NW_026286955.1:0-4103 GCF_023373465.1 Oncorhynchus keta | reverse complement strand
AGCAGCTGTAATCTCCAGGACCTGAGGTAACGGCCACAGGACAGCTGTAATCTCCAGGACCTGAGGTAACGACCCCAGTGAGATGACAAACCTACCGCCACCGGCCGTGACCACCGAACCTACCGCCACCGACCCTGACCACCGAACCTACCGCCACCGACCCTGACCACCGAACCTACCGCCACCGACCCTGACCACCGAACCTACCGCCACCGTCACTGACCACCGAACCTACCGCCACCGACCCTGACCACCGAACCTACCGCCACCGTCACTGACCACCGAACCTACCGCTACGTCACTGACCACCGAACCTACCGCTACGTCACTGACCACCGAACCTACCGCTACGTCACTGACCCTACCGAATCTCTGTCTGCAGCTCCCGGAGCCAAAGTCTCCCCTTGGGATGCTCATGATGGGAGAACACAGTAGGACCTGGCCAATAGAAGGACAGGAAGGAGTAGGTAGGCAATGTATTCTATGAAGAACAAATACTCTAGAGCAAGGTCTGGACGTGGTCGTCCCTCGGAAACTAACTACAGTGACGCGTGGTCGTCCCCACCGGAGCTAACTACAGTGACGCGTGGCCGTCCCACCTAGCTAACTACAGTGACGCGTGCGTGGTCGTCCCACCTAGCTAACTACAGTGACGCGTGGTCGCCCCACCTAGCTAACTACAGTGACGCGTGGTCGCCCCACCTAGCTAACTACAGTGACGCGTGGTCGTCCCACCTAGCTAACTACAGTGACGCGTGGTCGTCCCACCTAGCTAACTACAGTGACGCGTGGTCGCCCCACCTAGCTAACTACAGTGACGCCGTGGTCGTCCCACCTAGCTAACTACAGTGACGCGTGGTCGTCCCACCTAGCTAACTACAGTGACGCCGTGGTCGCCCCACCTAGCTAACTACAGTGACGCGTGGTCGTCCCACCTAGCTAACTACAGTGACGCGTGGTCGTCCCACCTAGCTAACTACAGTGACGCGTGGTCGCCCCACCTAGCTAACTACAGTGACGCGTGGTCGTCCCACCTAGCTAACTACAGTGACGCGTGGTCGTCCCACCTAGCTAACTACAGTGACGCGTGGTCGTCCCACCTAGCTAACTACAGTGACGCGTGGTCGTCCCACCTAGCTAACTACAGTGACGCGTGGTCGTCCCACCTAGCTAACTACAGTGACGCGTGGTCGCCCCACCTAGCTAACTACAGTGACGCTGCGTGGTCGCTCCACCTAGCTAACTACAGTGACGCGTGGTCGTCCCACCTAGCTAACTACAGTGACGCGTGGTCGTCCCACCTAGCTAACTACAGTGACGCGTGGTCGTCCCACCTAGCTAACTACTGTGACGCGTGGTCGCCCCACCTAGCTAACTACAGTGACGCGTGGTCGCCCCACCTAGCTAACTACTGTGACGCTGTGGTCGCCCCACCTAGCTAACTACAGTGACGCGTGGTCGTCCCACCTAGCTAACTACTGTGACGCGTGGTCGTCCCACCTAGCTAACTACAGTGACGCGTGGTCGTCCCACCTAGCTAACTACAGTGACCCGTGGTCGTCCCACCTAGCTAACTACAGTGACGCGTGGTCGTCCCACCTAGCTAACTACAGTGACGCGTGGTCATCCCACCTAGCTAACTACAGTGACGCGTGGTCGTCCCACCTAGCTAACTACTGTGACGCGTGGTCGTCCCACCTAGCTAACTACTGTGTGGCTCTGAATTGGAGAGTCTGCTAAATGACTAATTGCAGACCTAGATGTGCCATAATCAAATGCTATTGGTTACATACATCTTTTTTTGCTATTGCAGGTGTAGCGAAATGCTTGTAGAAATAAAACACAAAAAAACTGCAAAGTTGCTTAGGAGCTGGAAGCAGAGATGCACCATCGCACTTTTAACTAGAGGCGAAGACAAGAAGCACTGCCTTCAAAAACTATTTTGTAACGGATGTGAAACGGCTAGCTTAGTTCGCGGTGCGGCGCTAAATAGGGTTTCAAAATCGGTGACGTCACTTGCTCTGAGACCTTGAAGTAGTGGTTCCCCCTTTGCTCTACAAGGGCCGTGACTTTTGTGAAGCGATGGGTAACGATGCTTCGAGGGTGACTGTTGTCGTTGTGTGCAGAAGGTCCCTGGTTCGCGCCCGGGTATGGGGCGAGGGGACGGTCTAAAGTTATACTGTTACACTAGCCCCGACCAGTACAACTCTGAGTGAGAGGACACACACGACCCGAGAACGGCGGGCTACGAATATAAACCATCATTTAGTCCATTACAGCCCGCTGCACTCCATCATACTGGAGTCTGATGGTTCCCTGCCTTCTCCAATGTCCTCACCAGAACCCATAGAAAATACACAGAATCCCTTACCGACTGTGGTAATGTTGTCAAGAAAACCGAGGCATTATCCTCCCTGGTATTTTAGTTTTCCTTTGTACGTAGGCGTCTATAAAATGTTTTGCTACGGATCTGATCTAATAAACAAACCTGGCGCCGTCTATTCCTTCTACCCAAACAGCAGCGTAATTAGGTGGCAGGTGGCGTCGTATCGGAGCCCATGTAGTTACAGTACTGGTAACAAATCAAAGACCTGCCGGCCTTAGAGGTCTGACAAGCGTGTCACCAGTTTGGGTCCAAACCAGATAAGATTTAAGAGCTGTGCTGCCTGTTGACAAGGCCTGAAGATACTGACTGTATAATTAAGATTTAAGAGCTGTGCTGCCTGTTGACAAATGGGCCTGAAGATACTGACTGTATAATTAAGATTTAAGAACTCTGTGCTGCCTGTTGACAAGCGGGCCTGAAGATCTGAAACTGTATAATTAGATTTAAGAGCTGTGCTGCCTGTTGTGAAAATGGGCCTGAAGATACTGACTGTATAATTAGATTTAAGAGCTGTGCTGCCTGTTGACAAACGGGCCTGAAGATACTGACTGTATAATTAGATTTAAGAGCCGTGCTGCCTGTTGACAAATGGGCCTGAAGATACTGACTGTATAATTAGATTTAAGAGCTGTGCTGCCTGTTGACAAATGGGCCTGAAGATACTGACTGTATAATTAAAATTGGTAGCATGGGAGGTTCCCAAATGGAAAATCTAGTAATTTATATAATATATTATCATGTGTAGCCCAATGCTCTACCTTGTTAATATTATATTTGAAGAGAGCCAATCATGTGCCTGAAAAAATGAAGTATTCACTATTATTCTATAATGTAGAAAATAGTAAAAATAAAGAAAAACCCTTGAATGAGAAGGTGTGTCCAGCTTTTGACTGGTACTGTTCTGCCTTATTATTATTCGACCATGCTGGTCATTTATGAACATTTGAACATCTTGGTCATGTTCTGTTATAATCTCCACCCTGCACAGCCAGAAGAGGACTGGCCACCCCACATAGCCGGGTTCCTCTCTAGGTTTATAATCTCCACCCGGCACAGCCAGAAGAGGACTGGCCACCCCACATAGCCTGGTTCCTCTCTAGGTTTATAATCTCCACCCTGCACAGCCAGAAGAGGAATGGCCACCCCACGCAGCCTGGTTCCTCTCTAGGTTTATAATCTCCACCCGGCACAGCCAGAAGAGGACTGGCCACCCCACATAGCCTGGTTCCTCTCTAGGTTTATAATCTCCACCGGCACAGCTAGAAGAGGACTGGCCACCCCTCATAGCCTGGTTCTCTCTAGGTTTCTTCCTAGAGTTCTGGCCTTTCTAGGGGTTGCTGCCTAGCCACCGTGCTTCTACACCTGCATTGCTTGCTGTTTGAGGTTTTTAGGCTGGGTTTCTGTACGTGCTGAGATATCAACCTGATATCACGAAGGGCTTATATAAATACAATTGGATTGATTGATTGATCGAAGTGTAACTGAATTCCACAGTCAGAAGTGTAACTGAATTCCACAGTCGAGTGTAACTGAACTACAGTCGAGTGTAACTTCCAGATTTCCACCGGTGAAGTGTAACTGAATTACAGTCGAAGTGTAACTGAATTCCACAGTCGAAGTGTAACTGAATTCCACAGTCGAAGTGTAACTGAATTCCACAGTCGAAGTGTAACTGAATTCCACAGTCGAAGTGTAACTGAATTCCACAGTCGAAGTG
>NW_026286954.1:0-7382 GCF_023373465.1 Oncorhynchus keta | reverse complement strand
GACCTTACAGTGAAATGATGAATACAACAGGTGTAGTAGACCTTACAGTGAAATGCTGAATACAACAGGTGTAGTAGACCTTACAGTGAAATGCTGAATACAACAGGTGTAGGTAGACCTTACAGTGAAATGATGAATACAACAGGTGTAGTAGACCTCACAGTGAAATGATGAATACAACAGGTGTAGTAGACCTTACAGTGAAATGATGAATACAACAGGTGTAGTAGACCTTACAGTGACATGCTGAATACAACAGGTGTAGGTAGACCTTACAGTGAAATGATGAATACAACAGGTGTAGTAGACCTTACAGTGAAATGATGAATACAACAGGTGTAGTAGACCTTACAGTGAAATGATGAATACAACAGGTGTAGTAGACCTCACAGTGAAATGATGAATACAACAGGTGTAGTAGACCTTACAGTGAAATGATGAATACAACAGGTGTAGTAGACCTCACAGTGAAATGATGAATACAACAGGTGTAGTAGACCTTACAGTGAAATGATGAATACAACAGGTGTAGGTAGACCTTACAGTGAAATGATGAATACAACAGGTGTAGGTAGACCTTACAGTGAAATGATGAATACAACAGGTGTAGGTAGACCTTACAGTGAAATGCTGAATACAACAGGTGTAGTAGACCTTACAGTGAAATGATGAATACAAC
Organism: Oncorhynchus keta; assembly: GCF_023373465.1. Classification (NCBI taxonomy): domain Eukaryota; kingdom Metazoa; phylum Chordata; class Actinopteri; order Salmoniformes; family Salmonidae; genus Oncorhynchus; species Oncorhynchus keta. The sequence goes on along the minus strand of NW_026286954.1, from coordinate 6,703 downwards.
AGGTGTAGGTAGACCTTACAGTGAAATGCTGAATACAACAGGTGTAGGTAGACCTTACAGTGAAATGATGAATACAACAGGTGTAGTAGACCTTACAGTGAAATGCTGAATACAACAGGTGTAGTAGACCTTACAGTGAAATGATGAATACAACAGGTGTAGGTAGACCTTACAGTGAAATGATGAATACAACAGGTGTAGGTAGACCTTACAGTGAAATGCTGAATACAACAGGTGTAGGTAGACCTTACAGTGAAATGCTGAATACAACAGGTGTAGGTAGACCTTACAGTGAAATGCTGAATACAACAGGTGTAGGTAGACCTTACAGTGAAATGATGAATACAACAGGTGTAGTAGACCTTACAGTGAAATGATGAATACAACAGGTGTAGTAGACCTCACAGTGAAATGCTGAATACAACAGGTGTAGTAGACCTTACAGTGAAATGCTGAATACAACAGGTGTAGGTAGACCTTACAGTGAAATGCTGAATACAACAGGTGTAGGTAGACCTTACAGTGAAATGCTGAATACAACAGGTGTAGTAGACCTTACAGTGAAATGCCGAATACAACAGGTGTAGTAGACCTTACAGTGAAATGCTGAATACAACAGGTGTAGGTAGACCTTACAGTGAAATGCTGAATACAACAGGTGTAGTAGACCTTACAGTGAAATGATGAATACAACAGGTGTAGGTAGACCTTACAGTGAAATGCTGAATACAACAGGTGTAGTAGACCTTACAGTGAAATGCTGAATACAACAGGTGTAGTAGACCTTACAGTGAAATGATGAATACAACAGGTGTAGGTAGACCTTACAGTGAAATGATGAATACAACAGGTGTAGTAGACCTTACAGTGAAATGATGAATACAACAGGTGTAGGTAGACCTTACAGTGAAATGATGAATACAACAGGTGTAGTAGACCTTACAGTGAAATGCTGAATACAACAGGTGTAGTAGACCTCACAGTGAAATGATGAATACAACAGGTGTAGGTAGACCTCACAGTGAAATGATGAATACAACAGGTGTAGTAGACCTTACAGTGAAATGCTGAATACAACAGGTGTAGGTAGACCTTACAGTGAAATGCTGAATACAACAGGTGTAGTAGACCTTACAGTGAAATGCTGAATACAACAGGTGTAGGTAGACCTTACAGTGAAATGATGAATACAACAGGTGTAGGTAGACCTTACAGTGAAATGCTGAATACAACAGGTGTAGTAGACCTTACAGTGAAATGCTGAATACAACAGGTGTAGTAGACCTCACAGTGAAATTATGAATACAACAGGTGTAGGTAGACCTCACAGTGAAATGATGAATACAACAGGTGTAGTAGACCTTACAGTGAAATGCTGAATACAACAGGTGTAGGTAGACCTTACAGTGAAATGCTGAATACAACAGGTGTAGTAGACCTTACAGTGAAATGCTGAATACAACAGGTGTAGGTAGACCTTACAGTGAAATGCTGAATACAACAGGTGTAGTAGACCTTACAGTGAAATGATTTACAAGCCCTTATTAACCAACAATTCAGTTTGAAGAAAAATAGGAGTTAAGAAAAATATTGACTAAATAAACTAAAGAAATAAAAAAATAAATAAAAGAGCAACAATAAAATAACAATAATGAGGCTACAGAGTCAATGTGCTGGGGTACAGGTTAGTAATGAGGCTATATACAATGAGTACCAGTACAGAGTCAATGTGCTGGGGTACAGGTTAGTAATGAGGCTATATACAATGAGTACCGGTACAGAGTCAATGTGCTGGGGTACAGGTTAGTAATGAGGCTATATACAATGAGTACCAGTACAGAGTCAATGTGCTGGGGTACAGGTTAGTAATGAGGCTATATACAATGAGTACCAGTACAGAGTCAATGTGCTGGGGTACAGGTTAGTAATGAGGCTATATACAATGAGTACCAGTACAGAGTCAATGTGCTGGGGTACAGGTTAGTAATGAGGCTATATACAATGAGTACCGGTACAGAGTCAATGTGCTGGGGTACAGGTTAGTAAGCAGGCTATATACAGGGGTAGCGGTACCGAGTCAATGTGCTGGGGTACAGGTTAGTAATGGGGCTATATACAGGGGGTAGCGGTACCGAGTCAATGTGCTGGGGTACAGGTTAGTAAATGAGGCTATATACAATGAGTACCAGTACAGAGTCAATGTGCTGGGGTACAGGTTAGTAATGAGGCTATATACAATGAGTACCAGTACAGAGTCAATGTGCTGGGGTACAGGTTAGTAATGAGGCTATATACAATGAGTACCGGTACAGAGTCAATGTGCTGGGGTACAGGTTAGTAATGAGGCTATATACAATGAGTACCGGTACAGAGTCAATGTGCTGGGGTACAGGTTAGTAATCAGGCTATATACAGGGGGTAGCGGTACCGAGTCAATGTGCTGGGGTACAGGTTAGTAATGAGGCTATATACAGGGGGTAGCGGTACCGAGTCAATGTGCTGGGGTACAGGTTAGTAAATGAGGCTATATACAGGGGGTACCGGTACAGAGTCAATGTGCTGGGGTACAGGTTAGTAATCAGGCTATATACAGGGGATACCGGTACAGAGTCAATGTGCTGGGGTACAGGTTAGTAATGAGGCTATATACAGGGGGTAGCGGTAACGAGTCAATGTGCTGGGGTACAGGTTAGTAATGAGGCTGTATACAATGAGTACCGGTACCAAGTCAATGTGCTGGGGTACAGGTTAGTAATGAGGCTATATACAATGAGTACCGGTACAGAGTCAATGTGCTGGGGTACAGGTTAGTAATCAGGCTATATACAATGAGTACCGGTACAGAGTCAATGTGCTGGGGTACAGGTTAGTAATGAGGCTATATACAATGAGTACCGGTACAGAGTCAATGTGCTGGGGTACAGGTTAGTAATGAGGCTATATACAATGAGTACCAGTACAGAGTCAATGTGCTGGGGTACAGGTTAGTAATGAGGCTATATACAGGGGGTACCAGTACAGAGTCAATGTGCTGGGGTACAGGTTAGTAATTAGACTATATACAGGGGGTACCGGTACAGAGTCAATGTGCTGGGGTACAGGTTAGTAATTAGACTATATACAATGAGTACCGGTACTGAGTCAATGTGCTGGGGTACAGGTTAGTCGAGGTAATTGAGGTAATATGGACATGTAGGTAGGGGTAAAATGACTATGCATAGATAATAAACAGTAGCAGCAATGTAAAAAAAAGACATCCTGAAAATAGATCTTCTCATTAAAACGTCTGTAGCGTCCGAACGGTGTGGCCTTCAAAACTACAATGACCTTCAAAACTACAATGACCTTCAAAACTACAATGACCTTCAAAACTACAATGACCTTTTCAATGGAAAAGGGAGACTCTTCCGTTTTGCTCTACGACCCATACAAATGAATGGCAGTATGGAGGTATATATAGATATTAACCCATACAAATGAATGGCAGTATGGAGATATATATAGATATTAAACCTGGAGGTAACCCATACAAATGAATGGCAGTATGGAGATATATATAGATATATAGATATTAACCCATACAAATGAATGGCAGTATGGAGATATATATATAGATATTAAACCTTCATCTGGAGGTAACCCATACAAATGAATGGCAGTATGGAGGTATATATAGATATATAGATATTAACCCATACAAATGAATGGCAGTATGGAGATATATATATAGATATTAAACCTTCATCTGGAGGTAACCCATACAAATGAATGGCAGTATGGAGGTATATATAGATATATAGATATTAACCCATACAAATGAATGGCAGTATGGAGGTATATATAGATATTAAACCTTCATCTGGAGGTAACCCATACAAATGAATGGCAGTATGGAGGTATATATAGATATTAAACCTAGAGGTAACCCATACAAATGAATGGCAGTATGGAGGTATATATAGATATATAGATATTAAACCTTCATCTTGAGGTAACCCATACAAATGAATGGCAGTATGGAGGTATATATAGATATATAGATATTAACCCATACAAATGAATGGCAGTATGGAGGTATATATAGATATTAAACCTTCATCTGGAGGTAACCCATATAAATGAATGGCAGTATGGAGGTATATATAGATATTAAACCTGGAGGTAACCCATACAAATGAATGGCAGTATGGAGGTATATATAGATATATAGATATTAACCCATACAAATGAATGGCAGTATGGAGGTATATATATATATATAGATATTAAACCTTCATCTTGAGGTAACCCATACAAATGAATGGCAGTATGGAGGTATATATAGATATTAAACCTGGAGGTAACCCATACAGATGAATGGCAGTATGGAGGTATATATATATAGATATTAACCCATACAAATGAATGGCAGTATGGAGGTATATATATATAGATATTAACCCATACAAATGAATAGCAGTATGGAGGTATATATAGATATATAGATATTAAACCTTCATCTGGAGGTAACCCATACAGATGAATGGCAGTATGGAGGTATATATAGATATATAGATATTAACCCATACAAATGAATGGCAGTATGGAGTTATATATAGATATTAAACCTGGAGGTAACCCATACAAATGAATGGCAGTATGGAGCTATATATAGATATTAAACCTGGAGGTAACCCATACAAATGAATAGCAGTATGGAGGTATATAGAGATATTAAACCTTCATCTGGAGGTAACCCATAGAAATGAGTGGAAGTATGGAGGTAGTTTTCTGCCAACAAAAATAAGGGATTAAATGTGTGTGTCCCCAAAAACATTTGTGTTATTCAATGTGTTTCTTTGGGCTATTGTAATAAAGGCCAAATTCCAAATTTAATCAAATAATGTTTAAATATTTTTTTTTTTTTTGGGGGGCTAAAGGGGTCCGACAATTCTAAATCTAATAGCTAAATGATCCATGACATCACAACCTTAAAACACTTCCATATGTTAGCACTCTACTCAACAAAGTGGATGCAGTCTATCACAGAGCCATCCGTTTTGTCACCAAAGCCCCACCACTGCGACCTGTGCGCTCTCATTGGCTGGCCCTCGCTTCATACTCATCGCCAAACCCACTGGCTACAGGTCATCTACAAGTCTCTGCTAAGTAAAGCCCCGTCCTATCTCAGCTTGCTGGTTACAATAGCAACACCCACTCGTAGCACACGCTCCAGCAGGTATATCTCACTGGTCACCCCCAAAGCCAATTCCTCCTTTGGTCGCCTTTCCTTCCAGTTCTCTGCCGCCACTGACTGGAACGAACTGCAAAAATCACTGAAGCTGGAGACTCACATCTCCCTCACTAGCTTTAAGAACCAGCTGTCAGAGCAGCTCACAGATCACTGCACCTGTTCATAGCCCATCTGTATACAGCCAATCTATCTACCTCATCCCCATACTGTATTTATTTATTTTGCTCCTTTTGCACCACGGTATCTCTCCTTGTACATTAATCTTTTGCACATCTACCATTCCAGTGTTTAATTGCCATATTGTAATTACTTCCCCACCATGGCAGTGGATGAATCAAATGACCTTCCATCGTTAAGACAGTGGATGAATCAAATGACCCTCCATCTTTAAGACAGTGGATGAATCAAATGACCTTCCATCTTTAAGACAGTGGATGAATCAAATGACCCTCCATCTTTAAGACAGTGGATGAATCAAATGACCCTCCATCTTTAAGACAGTGGATGAATCAAATGACCCTCCATCTTTAAGACAGTGGATGAATCAAATGACCTTCCATCTTTAAGACAGTGGATGAATCAAATGACCCTCCATCTTTAAGACAGTGGATGAATCAAATGACCCTCCATCTTTAAGACGGTGGATGAATCAAATGACCTTCCATCTTTAAGACAGTGGATGAATCAAATGACCTTCCATCTTTAAGACAGTGGATGAATCAAATGACCTTCCATCTTTAAGACAGTGGATGAATCAAATGACCCTCCATCTTTAAAGAAAGTGGATGAATCAAATGACCTTCCATCTTTAAGACAGTGGATGAATCAAATGACTCTCCATCGTTAAGACAGTGGATGAATCAAATGACCTTCCATCGTTAAGATGGTGGATGAATCAAATGACCCTCCATCTTTAAGACAGTGGATGAATCAAATGACCCTCCATTGTTAAGACATTGTCATATGTACACACCCTGTCAAAGTTTTAGAACACCTACTCATTCAAGGGTTTTTCTTTATTTGGACTATTTTCTACATTGTAGAACAATAATGAAAACATCAAAACTATGAAATAACATATATGGAATCATGTAGTAACCATGCATTCCAGGTGACTACCTCATGAAGCTGGTTGAGAGAATGCCAAGAGTGTGCAACGCTGTCAAGGCAAAGGGCGGCTATTTACAGAATCTCAAATATGAAATATGTTTTGATTTGTTTAACACATTTGCTTTAGTTACTAACACCAAGCTGGAAAGGTCACAGTCGAACTGAAATGAATCATTGTTTATTAACACCAAGCTGGAGAGATCACAGTCAAACTGAAATGAATAAAGTGCCGGCCTGCAGGGAGCTCCTCCGGGGCAGTCCTGTTAGATCTCTTATATACTGCTAACAAGTCATATTTGCATGATTTAGCTTATTCATCATTCACAGTTTATTCATTATTAACGTTTGGTTCATGCATGT
>NW_026286953.1:0-48138 GCF_023373465.1 Oncorhynchus keta | reverse complement strand
TCTCTCTCTAATATATATAAAAATATATACCATTTAGCAGACGCTTTTATCCAAAGCGACTTACAGTCATGTGTGCATACATTCTACGTATGGGTGGTCCCGGAATCGAACCCACTACCCTGGCGTTACAAGCGCCATGCTCTACCAACTGAGCTACAGAAGGACCACATCTCTCTCCATCTCGCTCTCCCCTCTCCTCTCTCCTCTCTTGCTCCATCTCTCTCTCTCTCAATCTCCTCTCTTTCTCTCTCACTCCATCTATCTCTCCCTCTCTCTGTGGCTCTCCTCGCTCTCCTCTCTCGCACCATCTCTCTCTCCCTCTCCTTGCTCTCCTCTCTCTCTCTCCATCTATCTCTCTCCCTCTCCTCTCTTTCTCTCTCACTCCATCTATCTCTCCCTCTCTCTGTGGCTCTCCTCGCTCTCCTCTCTCGCTCCATCTCTCTCTCCCTCTCCTCTCTCTCCTCTCTCCATCTCCCTCTCCTCTCTCTCCTCTCTCTCTCCATCTATCTCCCGCTGTGGGCTGCTCATCATGCATATAGATCACATCACACATTTAGAAACGCAGGGCGGCTTTTCTTTTTGATAATTCAACACTCTGATGCTGTTCTCCATCCATCTATATCTCCAACTGGGGCAGCTAGCGTCGAGGGAATTAGCATAATGTGACCGCGGGGTGGGGCTTCTCATCACCATGGTGACATAATAATGAAGTTTCCATAAACATGTCCCAATTAATGTAAAAGTTGAGGATGTTTGGTTTTTCGACCCTGGTATAAACATGTTGAATATTCATTAGGAGTAACAGGAAGTTGATAAATAATGAGGCGCAGCCTAGCAGCGGTCTCCATGGTCACCTAGTTTGAGTCAGCATATTTCCATTAGACCAACCAGACGGCTCAGAGTGCCGTGGACTGTTTCTGCCGAAGTCCTGAGGATGTCCTGAGGCTGTGTATACAGTATTACAGGATTCAAAGGTAGTGGGCGCATGGAAAGGTAGTGGGCACGTGGAAGGGAAAGGTAGTGGGCGCATGGAAGGGAAAGGTAGTGGGCACGTTGAAGGGAAAGGTAGTGGGCACGTGGAAAGGTAGTGGGCACGTGGAAGGGAAAGGTAGTGGGCACGTGGAAGGGAAAGGTAGTGGGCACGTGGAAGGGGGAAAGGTAGTGGGCACATGGAAGGGAAAGGTAGTGGGCACGTGGAAGGGGAAAGGTAGTGGGCACATGGAAGGTAGTGGGCACGTGGAAGGGAAAGGTAGTGGGCACGTGGAAGGAAAGGTAGTGGGCACATGGAAGGGAAAGGTAGTGGGCACGTGGAAGGAAAGGTAGTGGGCACGTGGAAGGGAAGGTAGTGGGCACGTGGAAGGGAAAGGTAGTGGGTACGTGGAAGGGAAAGGTAGTGGGCACATGGAAGGAAAGGTAGTGGGCACGTGGAAGGGAAAGGTAGTGGGCACAGGGAAGGGAAAGGTAGTGGGCACGTGGAAAGGAAAGCTAGTGGGCACGTGGAAGGGAAAGGTAGTGGGCACGTGGAAGGGAAAGGTAGTGGGCACATGGAAGGGAAAGGTAGTGGGCACGTGGAAGGGAAAGGTAGTGGGCACAGGGAAGGGAAAAGGTAGTGGGCACGTGGAAGGGAAAGGTAGTGGGCACAGGGAAGGGGAAAGGTAGTGGGCACGTGGAAAGGAAAGCTAGTGGGCACGTGGAAGGGAAAGGTAGTGGGCACGTGGAAGGGAAAGGTAGTGGGCACGTGGAAGGGGAAAGGTAGTGGGCACGTGGAAGGGAAAGGTAGTGGGCACGTGGAAGGGAAAGGTAGTGGGTACGTGGAAGGGAAAGGTAGTGGGTACGTGGAAGGGAAAGGTAGTGGGCACGTGGAAGGGAAAGGTAGTGGGCACAGGGAAGAGAAAGGTAGTGGGCACAGGGAAGGGGAAAGGTAGTGGGCACGTGGAAGGGAAAGGTAGTGGGCACGTGGAAGGGAAAGGTAGTGGGCACGTGGAAAGGAAAGATAGTGGGCACGTGGAAGGGAAAGGTAGTGGCACGTGGAAAGGTAGTGGGCACATGGAAGGGAAAGGTAGTGGGCACAGGGAAGGGAAAGGTAGTGGGCACGTGGAAAGGTAGTGGGCACGTGGAAGGGAAAGGTAGTGGGCACGTGGAAGGGAAAGGTAGTGGGCACATGGAAGGGAAAGGTAGTGGGCACGTGGAAGGGAAAGGTAGTGGGCACGTGGAAGGGAAAGGTAGTGGGCACGTGGAAGGGAAAGGTAGTGGGCACATGGAAAGGTAGTGGGCACGTGGAAGGGAAAGGTAGTGGGCACATGGAAAGGTAGTGGGCACGTGGAAGGTAGTGGGCACATGGAAAGGTAGTGGGCACATGGAAAGGTAGTGGGCACGTGGAAGGGAAAGGTAGTGGGCACATGGAAAGGTAGTGGGCACGTGGAAAGGTAGTGGGCACATGGAAAGGTAGTGGGCACATGGAAGGAAAGGTAGTGGGCACATGGAAAGGTAGTGGGCACATGGAAAGGAAAGGTAGTGGGCGCGTGGAAGGGAAAGGTAGTCGGCACGTTGAAGGGAAAGCCTTCACCCTGATATTGGCACTCTGATATTGGCCGAACAGTAAGCCGAGCCAAGGCCACTGTGTCCTGGTGTTGTTGGTGTTCCTATCCTCCTCCTATCCTCCTCCCGAGCCTCCTCCTCCTATCCTCCTCCCGAACCTCCTCCTCCTATCCTCCTCCCGAGCTTCCTCCTCCTATCCTCCTCCCGAGCCTCCTCCTCCTATCCTCCTCCCGAGCCTCCTCCTCCTATCCTCCTCCCGAGCCTCCTCCTCCTATCCTCCTCCCGAGCCTCCTCCTCCTATCCTCCTCCCGAGCCTCCTCCTCCTATCCTCCTCCCGAGCCTCCTCCTCCTATCCTCCTCCCGAGCCTCCTCCTCCTATCCTCCTCCCGAGCCAAAGCCACTGTGTCCTGGTGTTGTTGGTGTTCGTATCCTCCCCATTGAGTAGTAGACTGTATGTAATGTATCAAGGTGACATCTAGATAGTTATCAATAGTAGATATTTATTGTGTCGGCTGCCATTCTACTTGAATTAAAATCGAAGGGGAAAAGGTGCCACGTTAGCTAAGTCTGGCGCCGCCATCCTAATACCCAGTAGAAAGCACCTCAGGTGGTGCGGACCAATCAGCTACGCGAAAGAGTCTGCAGCGACAACAAATCTGCCCATTAAGCGGATTCGCTTTTTCAAACACACACCCACTTCCCCGTACTCCGGTCGCCATATTGGGCTGCCGCTACCCATACTTGAGTCTCCTGGGAGAACAATTTCCATGGATAATATACCATGACTGTCAGTCTTGCCTCTCAACCTCCCTCTCTCCTCCTCTCCTCCCCTTCTCCCTCTCTCCTTCTCCCCTCCCCTCTCCTCCCCTTCTCCCTCTCTCCTCCTCTCTCTCCTATTTCCTCCCCTCCTCCCTCTCTCCCCCTCCTTCTCTCTCCCATCCCTCTCTCCTCCTCCCTCTCCACTCTTTCCTCCCCTCCTCCCTCCTCTCTCTCTACTCTTTCCTCCTCTCCTCCCTCTCTTCTCCTCCCCTCCTCCCTCTCTCCTCCTCCCTCTCCCTCTCCCCTCCTCCCTCTCTCCTCTGTCTTCTCCTCCTCCCTCTCTTGACTTTCTCCCTCTCTCTCTTTCCTCTCCTCCTCCCTCTCTCCTTCTCCCTCTCCAGTCTTTCCTCCCCTCCTCACTCTCTCCTCTCTCTCCACTCTTTCCTCCCCCTCTCTCCTCCCCTCCTCTCCTCCTCCCTCTCTAATCTTTCCTCCCCTACTCCCTCTCCCCTCCTCTCCTCCCTCTCTCCTCCCCTCCTCTCCTCCCCTTCTCCCTCTCGCCTCCCCTCCTCTCCTCCCCTCCTCCCCCTCCCCCTCCCTCTCCCTCTCTTCCCTCTCCTCTCCTCTCCCCTCCTCCCCTCTCCCCTCCCCCCTCTCCCCTCCTCTCTCCCTGTCCTCCCTCCCCTCCCCTCCCAATCCCCTCTCCTCTCCTCTTCCCTCCTCTCCTCCCTCTCCTCCTTCTCCTCCCTCCCCTCTCCTCTCCTCTCCCCTCCTCCCCTCTCCCCTCCCCTCTCCTCTCCTCTCCCCTCCTCCCCCTCTCCCCTCCTCTCCTCTTCCCTCCTCTCCTCCCTCTCCTCTCCTTCTCCTCCCTCCCCTCTCCTCTCTCCTCCCCTCCTCCCTCTCCCTCCCTCTCCTCCCCTCCCCTCCTCTCCCCTCCTCTCCTCTCCCCTCCTCTCCTCCTCTCCCCTCCTCTCCTCCCCCCCTCTCCCCTCCTCTCCTCCCCTCCCCTCCTCTCCTCCCCTCCCCTCCCCTCCTCTCCTCCCCTCCCCCTCTCCCCTCCTCTCCTCCTCCCATCTCCAGCCCAGCACACTCATCCTCTGAGTTATTAGTCAGAGTAGTACAGAGATAAATCAGGTTCCATGGACCTGAATGTGTCAGGTTGTGCACGGCTAGTTCTGCAGTGGGCCCTAATGATACATAAAGGGGTTTGTTTTGTTTTGGGGTTTGAAGTAAGAGCGATGGACACGCAGAGAATCTTGGAAGATAAACACTCAAGGTCTTCTGGAAGGAATCAATTAAAGAAATACATTTAAGAAATAAAGTAAAGAAATTAAGTAGTTCAAGTGTAGAGCGCTAGGCTAATACCGTACACAACATGATACAGGTGTAGAGAGCGCTAGGCTAATACCGTACACAACATGATACAGGTGTAGAGCGCTAGGCTAATACCGTACACAACATGATACAGGTGTAGAGCGCTAGGCTAATACCGTACACAACATGATACAGGTGTAGAGAGCGCTAGGCTAATACCATACACAACATGATACAGGTGTAGAGAGCGCTAGGCTAATACCATACACAACATGATACAGGTGTAGAGAGCTAGGCTAATACCGTACACAACATGATACAGGTGTAGAGCGCTAGGCTAATACCGTACACAACACAATACAGGTGTAGGGAGCGCTAGGCTAATACCATACACAACATGATACAGGTGTAGAGAGCGCTAGGCTAATACCGTACACAACATGATGCAGGTGTAGAGCGCTAGGCTAATACCGTACACAACATGATACAGGTATAGAGCGCTAGGCTAATACCATACACAACATGATACAGGTGTAGAGAGCGCTATGCTAATACTGTACACAACACAATACAGGTGTAGGGAGCGCTAGGCTAATACCATACACAACATGATACAGGTGTAGAGAGCGCTAGGCTAATACCGTACACAACATGATACAGGTGTAGAGAGCGCTATGCTAATACTGTACACAACACAATACAGGTGTAGGGAGCGCTAGGCTAATACCGTACACAACATGATACAGGTGTAGAGAGCGCTAGGCTAATACCGTACACAACATGATAGTGTAGAGCGCTAGGCTAATACCATACACAACATGATACAGGTGTAGAGAGCGCTATGCTAATACTGTACACAACACAATACAGGTGTAGGGAGCGCTAGGCTAATACCATACACAACATGATACAGGTGTAGAGAGCGCTAGGCTAATACCGTACACAACATGATACAGGTGTAGAGAGCGCTATGCTAATACTGTACACAACACAATACAGGTGTAGGGAGCGCTAGGCTAATACCATACACAACATGATACAGGTGTAGTGAGCTAGGCTAATACCGTACACAACATGATACAGGTGTAGAGAGCGCTAGGCTAATACCGTACACAACATGATAGTGTAGAGCGCTAGGCTAATACCATACACAACATGATACAGGTGTAGAGAGCGCTATGCTAATACTGTACACAACACAATACAGGTGTAGGGAGCGCTAGGCTAATACCGTACACAACATCATACAGGTGTAGAGAGTGCTAGGCTAATACCGTACACAACATGATAGTGTAGAGCGCTAGGCTAATACCATACACAACATGATACAGGTGTAGAGAGCGCTAGGCTAATACCGTACACAACATGATACAGGTGTAGAGAGCGCTAGGCTAAAACCGTACACAACACAATAGAGGTGTAGGGAGCGCTAGGCTAATACCGTACACAACATGATACAGGTATAGGGAGCGCTAGGCTAATACCGTACACAACATGATACAGGTGTAGAGAGCGCTAGGCTAATACCGTACACAACACAATACAGGTGTAGGGAGCGCTAGGCTAATACTGTACACAACATGATACAGGTGTAGAGAGCGCTAGGCTAATACCGTACACAACATGATACAGGTGTAGAGAGCGCTAGGCTAATACCGTACACAACATGATACAGGTGTAGAGAGCGCTAGGCTAATACCGTACACAACATGATACAGGTGTAGAGAGCGCTAGGCTAATACCGTACACAACACAATACAGGTGTAGGGAGCGCTAGGCTAATACCATACACAACGTGGTACAGGTGTAGAGAGCTAGGCTAATACCGTACACAACATGATACAGGTGTAGAGCGCTAGGCTAATACCGTACACAACATGATACAGGTGTAGAGCGCTAGGCTAATACCGTACACAGCTGAACCCAGCTGAACCCCACAACGTCCAACCCAGCTGAACCCAGCTGAACCCCACAACGTCCAACCCAGCTGAACCCAGCTGAACCCCACAACGTCCAACCCAGCTGAACCCAGCTGAACCCCACAACGTCCAACCCAGCTGAACCCAGCTGAACCCCACAACGTCCAACCCAGCTGAACCCAGCTGAACCCCACAACGTCCAACCCAGCTGAACCCAGCTGAATACAGCTGAACCCAGCTGAACCCCACAACGTCCAACCCAGCTGAACCCAGCTGAATACAGCTGAACCCAGCTGAACCCAGCTGAATACAGCTGAACCCAGCTGAACCCCACAACGTCCAACCCAGCTGAACCCCACAACGTCCAACCCAGCTGAACCCAGCTGAATACAGCTGAACCCAGCTGAACCCCACAACGCCCAACCCAGCTGAACCCAGCTGAACCCCACAACGTCCAACCCAGCTGAACCCAGCTGAACCCCACAACGTCCAACCCAGCTGAACCCAGCTGAACCCCACAACGCCCAACCCAGCTGAACCCAGCTGAACCCCACAACGTCCAACCCAGCTGAACCCCACAACGTCCAACCCAGCTGAACCCAGCTGAACCCCACAACGTCCAACCCAGCTGAACCCAGCTGAACCCCACAACGTCCAACCCACCTGAACCCAGCTGAACCCCACAACGCCCAACCCAGCTGAACCCCACAACGTCCAACCCAGCTGAACCCAGCTGAACCCCACAACGCCCAACCCAGCTGAACCCCACAACGCCCAACCCAGCTGAACCCCACAACGTCCAACCCACCTGAACCCAGCTGAACCCCACAACGCCCAACCCAGCTGAACCCAGCTGAACCCCACAACGTCCAACCCAGCTGAACCCAGCTGAACCCCACAACGTCCAACCCAGCTGAACCCCACAACGCCTAACCCAGCTGAACCCCACAACGTCCAACCCAGCTGAACCCAGCTGAACCCCACAACGCCCAACCCAGCTGAACCCCACAACGTCCAACCCAGCTGAACCCCACAACGTCCAACCCAGCTGAACCCAGCTGAACCCCACAACGTCCAACCCAGCTGAACCCAGCTGAACCCCACAACGTCCAACCCAGCTGAACCCCACAACGTCCAACCCAGCTGAACCCAGCTGAACCCCACAACGTCCAACCCAGCTGAACCCAGCTGAACCCCACAACGTCCAACCCAGCTGAACCCAGCTGAACCCCACAACGTCCAACCCAGCTGAACCCAGCTGAACCCAGCTGAACCCAGCTGAACCCCACAACGTCCAACCCAGCTGAACCCAGCTGAACCCAGCTGAACCCCACAACGTCCAACCCAGCCTTGAATCCGTCTGGAGTCACTGCCACTGGAGTCTTCAGAACCGTCGGAACAGAAAATAACTAAAGTGATGAACATGTGTAACGTATCAAGGAGAAGGGTTCGGTTATTGATCTTCAGTTAGGAGAAGGGTTCGGTTATTGATCTTCAGTTAGGAGAAGGGTTCGGTTATTGATCTTCAGTTAGGAGAAGGGTTCGGTTATTGATCTTCAGTTAGGAGAAGGGTTCGGTTATTGATCTTCAGTTAGGAGAAGGGTTCGGTTATTGATCTTCAGTTAGGAGAAGGGTTCGGTTATTGATCTTCAGTTAGGAGAAGGGTTCGGTTATTGATTTTCAGTTAGGAGAAGGGTTCGGTTATTGATCTGCAGTTAGGAGAAGGGTTCGGTTATTGATCTTCAGTTAGGAGAAGGGTTCGGTTATTGATCTTCAGTTAGGAGAAGGGTTCGGTTATTGATCTTCAGTTAGGAGAAGGGTTCGGTTATTGATCTTCAGTTAGGAGAAGGGTTCGGTTATTGATCTTCAGTTAGGAGAAGGGTTCGGTTATTGATTTTCAGTTAGGAGAAGGGTTCGGTTATTGATCTGCAGTTAGGAGAAGGGTTCGGTTATTGATCTGCAGTTAGGAGAAGGGTTCGGTTATTGATCTTCAGTTAGGAGAAGGGTTCGGTTATTGATCTTCAGTTAGGAGAAGGGTTCGGTTATTGATCTTCAGTTAGGAGAAGGGTTCGGTTATTGATCTTCAGTTAGGAGAAGGGTTCGGTTATTGATCTTCAGTTAGGAGAAGGGTTCGGTTATTGATCTTCAGTTAGGAGAAGGGTTCGGTTATTGATCTTCAGTTAGGAGAAGGGTTCGGTTATTGATCTTCAGTTAGGAGAAGGGTTCGGTTATCGATCTTCAGTTAGGAGAAGGGTTCGGTTATCGATTTTCAGTTAGGAGAAGGGTTCGGTTATTGATCTTCAGTTAGGAGAAGGGTTCGGTTATTGATCTTCAGTTAGGAGAAGGGTTCGGTTATTGATCTTACATTTACATTTACATTTAAGTCATTTAGCAGACGCTCTTATCCAGAGCGACTTACAAATTGGTGCATTCACCATCACCAGACCTCAACCCAATTGAGATGGTTTGGGATGAGTTGGACCGCAGAGTGAAGGACAAGCAGCCAACAAGTGCTCAGCATATGTGGGAACTCTTTCAAGGCTTTTGGAAAAGCATTCCTCATGAAGGTGGTTGAGAGAATGCCAAGAGTGTGCAAAGCTGTCATCAAGGAAAAGGGTGGCTACTTTGATGGATCTAAAATATTTAAAAATAGATCTTCAGTTAGGAGAAGGGTTCGGTTATTGATCTTCAGTTAGGAGAAGGGTTCGGTTATTGATCTTCAGTTAGGAGAAGGGTTCGGTTATTGATCTTCAGTTAGGAGAAGGGTTCGGTTATTGATCTTGAGGAGAAGGGTTCGGTTATCGATCTTCAGTTAGAAGGGTTCGGTTATTGATCTTCAGTTAGGAGAAGGGTTCGGTTATTGATCTTCAGTTAGAGAAGGGTTCGGTTATTGATTTTCAGTTAGGAGAAGGGTTCGGTTATTGATCTTCAGTTAGGAGAAGGGTTCGGTTATTGATCTTCAGTTAGGAGAAGGGTTCGGTTATTGATCTTCAGTTAGGAGAAGGGTTCGGTTATTGATCTTCAGTTAGGAGAAGGGTTCGGTTATTGATCTTCAGTTAGGAGAAGGGTTCGGTTATTGATCTTCAGTTAGGAGAAGGGTTCTTGATCTTCAGTTAGGAGAAGGGTTCGGTTATTGATCTTCAGTTAGGAGAAGGGTTCGGTTATCGATCTTCAGTTAGGAGAAGGGTTCTTATTGATCTTCAGTTAGGAGAAGGGTTCGGTTATTGATCTTCAGTTAGGAGAAGGGTTCGGTTATTGATCTTCAGTTAGGAGAAGGGTTCGGTTATTGATCTTCAATTAGGAGAAGGGTTCGGTTATTGATCTTGAGGAGAAGGGTTCGGTTATCGATCTTCAGTTAGGAGAAGGGTTCGGTTATTGATCTTCAGTTAGGAGAAGGGTTCGGTTATTGATCTTCAGTTAGGAGAAGGGTTCGGTTATTGATTTTCAGTTAGGAGAAGGGTTCGGTTATTGATCTGCAGTTAGGAGAAGGGTTTGGTTATTGATTTTCAGTTAGGAGAAGGGTTCGGTTATTGATCTGCAGTTAGGAGAAGGGTTCGGTTATCGATCTTCAGTTAGGTGAAGGGTTCGGTTATTGATCTTGAGGAGAAGGGTTCGGTTATTGATCTTTTCAGTTAAGAGAAGGGTTCGGTTATTGATCTTTTCAGTTAGGAGAAGGGTTCGGTTATTGATCTTCAGTTAGGAGAAGGGTTCGGTTATTGATCTTGAGGAGAAGGGTTCGGTTATTGATCTTCAGTTAGAAGGGTTCGGTTATTGATCTTCAGTTAGGAGAAGGGTTCGGTTATTGATCTTCAGTTAGGAGAAGGGTTCGGTTATTGATTTTCAGTTAGGAGAAGGGTTCGGTTATTGATCTTCAGTTAGGAGAAGGGTTCGGTTATTGATTTTCAGTTAGGAGAAGGGTTCGGTTATTGATCTTCAGTTAGGAGAAGGGTTCGGTTATTGATCTGCAGTTAGGAGAAGGGTTCGGTTATTGATTTTCAGTTAGGAGAAGGGTTCGGTTATTGATCCTCAGTTAGGAGAAGGGTTTGGTTATTGATCTTCAGTTAGGAGAAGGGTTCGGTTATTGATTTTCAGTTAGAAGGGTTCGGTTATTGATCTTCAGAGGAGAAGTTCGGTAATTGATCTTGAGGAGAAGTCTTCGATGTAATATCTATGAGGCGTTCCTCCGGGGCTGCAGGAAGTGTGTTTTTGTGGTTCTACAGCATCACAGGTTTAACCGAGAAGTTAAACAACTCTATCCATGACTTAATGTTCTGCGGTCATGGCTGGTGATGCCAATGAGCCAACAACCATTAAACGACCACTAAAATAGACCCCCCCCCAAAATGAGCCAACAACCATTAAACGACCACTAAAATAGACCCCCCCCAATTAGCCAACGACCACTAAAATAGACTCCCCCAATGAGCCAACAACCATTAAACGACCACTAAAATAGACCCCCAATGAGCCAACGACCACTAAAATAGACCCCCACCCCCAACGCCTGCTCTAACTAACTAACCTGTGACTGCCAGATTTACAGCCAGCACACTGTAGTTATAAATAACAGTATATTATATTTATAGACAGTACTCTACAGTATAACTAACACTATATTATATTTATAGACAGTACTCTACAGTATAACTAACTGTAATGAATTTCCTCCTCTTCCTCCGAAGAGGAGAGGCGAAACGGATCAGAGGACCAATACGCGGCGTGGTAATTGTCCATGGTTCTTTTTAATGCGTAAAGGTACACATGAACAAACTAACAAAAAAACAAGAAATGTGAAAACTCAAAACAGTCCTATCTGGTGCACACACAGAGACAGGAACAATCACCCACAAACACACAGTGAAACCCAGGCTACCTAAGTATGATTCTCAATCAGAGACAACTAATGACACCTGCCTCTGATTGAGAACCATACTAGGCCGAAACATAGAAATTCCCAAAACCTAGAAAAACAAACATAGACTGCCCACCCAACTCACGCCCTGACCATACTAACTAAATACAAAACACAGAAAATAAAGGTCAGAACGTGACAGTACCCCCCCCCCCAAAGGTGCGGACTCCGGCCGCAAAACCTTGACCTATAGGGGAGGGTCTGGGTGGGCGTCTGTCCGCGGTGGCGGTTCTGGCGCGGGACGCGGACCCCACTTCACCATTGTCTTAGTCCGCTTTATTGTCCGCCTCCGTGGCTTTCTCACCATGGCAACCCCTCTCAATGACCCCACTGGACAGAGGGGCAGCTCTGGACAGAGGGGCAGGGGCTCTGGCGCCTCTGGGCTGAGGGGCTCTGGCGCCTCTGGGCTGAGGGGCTCTGGCGCCTCTGGGCTGAGGGGCTCTGGCGCCTCTGGGCTGAGGGGCTCTGGCGCCTCTGGGCTGAGGGGCTCTGGGCTGAGGGGCTCTGGCGCCTCTGGGCTGAGGGGCTCCGGCGCCGGACAGGCGGGACGCCCCGGCAGCGGCGCCGGACAGGCGGGAGGCTCCGGCAGCGGCGCCGGACAGGCGGGACGCTCCGGCAGCGGCGCCGGACAGGCGGGAGCTCCGGCAGCGGCGCCGGACAGGCGGGAGGCTCCGGCAGCGGCGCCGGACAGGCGGGAGGCTCCGGCAGCGGCGCCGGACAAGCGGGAGGCTCCGGCAGCGGCGCCGGACAGGCGGGACGCTCCGGCAGCGGCGCCGGACAGGCGGGACGCTCCGGCAGCGGCGCCGGACAGGCGGGAGCACCTGCAGGGAGGAGACTGAGAGACAGCCTGGTGCGTGGGGCTGCCACAGGAACCACCAGGCTGGGGAGACTTTCAGGAGGCTTGGTGTTAGGAGGAGCCTGAAAGACCGGGCTGTGGGGAGCACTGGAGCTCTGGTGCGCAACCTTGGCACCACTTCCCCAGGCTGGACAACTACTCGAGCCCGGACCCTCCAGAGTGCAGGCACAGGTTGAACCGGGCTGTGGGTAAGCACGGGAGATCTAGTGCTTACTACACGCACCTCTCCCCTAGGCTCCACTCCCACAGTTGCCCGGTACGAGCGGAGCGCAGGCAGAGGACGCACTGCACCCTCCCAGCGCCCGGAGACACAGCACGCAGAGCCGGCACAGGATAACCTGGACCAAGACTGCGTACCGGCGACCAGACCCGCTGAGCAGGCACCATACGCCCGGCTCAATGCCCACACTCGCATGGCACTCTTCGGGGGCCCTATAGCGCACCGGGCTATGGACACGCACTGGCGACACCGTGCGCTTAACCGCATAACACGGTGCCTGACCAGTAATGCGCTGCTTATCATGAACACGAGGAGTGAGCTCAGGTCTGCTACCTGGCTTAGTACCACACCTTCCCCCAAAAACATTTTTGGGCTGCCTCTCGTACCTGGACCACTGCCGTGCTGGCTCCTCATATTGCCGCCGCTCAGCTTTCGCTGCCTCCAGCTCTGCTTTGGGGCTGCGATTTTCCCCAGCCCGTGCCCAGGGTCCCTCTCCGTTCAGTATCTCCTCCCATGTCCAGGAGTCCTGTGATGGTGGCCTCTGTTGTTTACATTTACATTTACATTTAAGTCATTTAGCAGACGCTCTTATCCAGAGCGACTTACAAATTGGTGCATACACCTTATGACAACCAGTGGAACAGCCACTTGCATCTAAATCTTGTTGGGGGGGTGAGGGTGAGAAGGATTACTTACCCTTACTTACCCTATCCTAGGTATTCCTTGAAGAGGTGGGGTTTCAGGTGTCTCCGGAAGGTGGTGATTGACCCGCTGTCCTGGCGTCAGGGGAGTTTGTTCCACCATTGGGGGCCAGAGCAGCGAACAGTTTTGACTGGGCTGAGCGGGAACTGTACTTCCTCAGTGGTAGGGAGGCAGCAGGCCAGAGGTGGATGAACGCAGTGTCCTTGTTTGGGTGTAGGGCCTGATCAGAGCCTGGAGGTACTGAGGTGCCGTTCCCCTCACAGCTCCGTGGCGAGCACCATGGTCTTGTAGCGGATGCGAGCTTCAACTGGAAGCCAGTGGAGAGAGCGGAGGAGCGGGGTGACGTGAGAGAACTTGGGAAGGTTGAACACCAGACGGGCTGCGGTCTGGATGAGTTGTAGGGGTTTAATGGCACAGGCAGGGAGCCCAGCCAACAGCGAAGTAATCAAGACGGGAGATGACAAGTGCCTGGATTAGGACCTGCGCTCTTCCTGTGTGAGGCAGGGTCGTACTCTGCGGATGTTGTAGAGCATGAACCTACAGGAACGGGACACCGCCTTGATGTTAGTTGAGAACGCAGGGTGTTGTCCAGGATCACGCCAGCTTCTTAGCGCTCTGGGAGGAGGACACAATGGAGTTGTCAACCGTGATGGCGAGATCATGGAACGGGCAGTCCTTCCCCGGGAGGAAGAGGAGCTCCGTCTTGCTGAGGTTCAGCTTGAGGTGGTGATCCGTCATCCACACTGATATGTCTGCCAGACATATCAGTGTTGTTGATGCTGCTGCTGCTGTCGTCGCTGTCCTTTACCACGCCGCTTGGTCCGATTTTGGTGGGTGATTCTGTAATGAATTTCCTCCTCTTCCTCCGAAGAGGAGAGGCGAAACGGATCAGAGGACCAATACGCGGCGTGGTAATTGTCCATGGTTCTTTTTAATGCGTAAAGGTACACATGAACAAACTAACAAAAAAAAAAAAGAAATGTGAAAACTCAAAACAGTCCTATCTGGTGCACACACAGAGACAGGAACAATCACCCACAAACACACAGTGAAACCCAGGCTACCTAAGTATGATTCTCAATCAGAGACAACTAATGACACCTGCCTCTGATTGAGAACCATACTAGGCCGAAACATAGAAATTCCCAAAACCTAGAAAAACAAACATAGACTGCCCACCCAACTCACGCCCTGACCATACTAACTAAATACAAAACACAGAAAATAAAGGTCAGAACGTGACACTAACACTATATTATATTTATAGACAGTACTCTACAGTATAACTAACACTATATTATATTTATAGACAGTACTATATAGTATAACTAACACTATATTATATTTATAGACAGTACTATATAGTATAAATAACAGTATATTATATTTATAGACAGTACTCTACAGTATAAATAACAGTATATTATATTTATAGACAGTACTCTACAGTATAACTAACACTATATTATATTTATAGACAGTACTATACAGTATGAATAACAGTATATTATATTTATAGACAGTACTCTACAGTATAACTAACACTTATATTTATAGACAGTACTATATAGTATAAATAACACTATTATATTTATAGACAGTACTCTACAGTATAACTAACACTATATTATATTTATAGACAGTACTATATAGTATAAATAACAGTATATTATATTTGTAGACAGTACTCTACAGTATAACTAACACTATATTATATTTCTAGACAGTACTATACAGTATAAATAACAGTATATTATATTTGTAGACAGTACTCTACAGTATAACTAACACTATATTATATTTCTAGACAGTACTATACAGTATAAATAACAGTAAATTATATTTGTAGACAGTACTGGACAGTTAAACTCAGTTCTGTGGACCTATAAGAGTGCATTAGTCCTGCTGACACCAATTAGCATTGGAGAGGTGGCGAGGACACGGGCGCTTGCTGTGTTTTTCACAGGAAGTGAACTGTGAAACTAAAGGCTTTATATTTAATCCGGCAGTATTGGGAGTTGTTTTGGTCTGAGACCTCTCTCTCTCTTTCTCTCTCTCCTCTCTCTCTCTGCTCCCTTCATCACTCCAGGGTCACAGAGAGAGCAGAGAGAGTGAGGGGGAGTACAGAGAGGTCTTCACAGCTCTGAAAGGACCACGACCGACCTCTGGGGACACACTGTTTTTCTTTCTATCCACAAACATCCTTGGCTGTTCCCTCGCGGAGCTACTTTTGTGCCATTTAATATCAAGCAACACTTCTGAAGTCTAAAAGTCCAGTCATAAACTACCAATCTGTGTAGCCCACCTGGGTGAAGCACAGCCACCATTTTGTGCCAGAACACTCACCACACATCAGCTATCAATGAGGAGTTGAGGAGTGATCTGTCTGATGCACAGCCACCATTTTGTGCCAGAACGCTCACCACACATCAGCTATCAATGAGGAGTTGAGGAGTGATCTGTCTGATGCAAAGCCACCATTTTGTGCCAGAACACTCACCACACATCAGCTATCAATGAGGAGTTGAGGAGTGATCTGTCTGATGCAAAGCCACCATTTTGTGCCAGAACACTCACCACACATCAGCTATCAATGAGGAGTTGAGGAGTGATCTGTCTGATGCACAGCCACCATTTTGTGCCAGAACGCTCACCACACATCAGCTATCAATGAGGAGTTGAGGTGAGGAGTGAGGGGGATGACTACATGGTCATAATTACATTTATCCAGGACACTGAGGTTAGCACCCCTAGTATCACATTAAATGTCAACAAATCAGGACATCCATTTCATTTCTACCCAGGGCAATGTCACCATCACTGGTGGGGTGGCAGGTAGCCTAGTGGTTAGAGCGTTGGACCAGTAACCAGCAGGTAGCCTAGTGGTTAGAGCGTTGGACTAGTAACCAGCAGGTAGCCTAGTGGTTAGAGCGTTGGACTAGTAACCAGCAGGTAGCCTAGTGGTTAGAACGTTGGACTAGTAACCAGCTGGAAGCCTAGTGGTTAGAGCGTTGGACTAGTAACCAGCAGGTAGCCTAGTGGTTAGAGCGTTGGACTAGTAACCAGCAGGTAGCCTAGTGGTTAGAGCGTTGGACTAGTAACCAGCAGGTAGCCTAGTGGTTAGAGCGTTGGACTAGTAACCAGCAGGTAGCCTAGTGGTTAGAGCGTTGGACTAGTAACCAGCAGGTAGCCTAGTGGTTAGAGCGTTGGACTAGTAACCAGCAGGTGGCCTAGTGGTTAGAGCGTTGGACTAGTAACCAGCAGGTAGCCTAGTGGTTAGAGCGTTGGACTAGTAACCAGCAGGTAGCCTAGTGGTTAGAGCGTTGGACTAGTAACCAGCAGGTAGCCTAGTGGTTAGAGCGTTGGACTAGTAACCAGCAGGTAGCCTAGTGGTTAGAGCGTTGGACTAGTAACCAGCAGGTACCCTAGTGGTTAGAGCGTTGGACCAGTAACCAGCTGGTAGCCTAGTGGTTAGAGCGTTGGACCAGTAACCAGCTGGTAGCCTAGTGGTTAGAGCGTTGGACTAGTAACCAGCAGGTAGCCTAGTGGTTAGAGCGTTGGACTAGTAACCAGCAGGTAGCCTAGTGGTTAGAGCGTTGGACTAGTAACCAGCAGGTGGCCTAGTGGTTAGAGCGTTGGACCAGTAACCAGCAGGTAGCCTAGTGGTTAGAGCGTTGGACTAGTAACCAGCAGGAAGCCTAGTGGTTAGAGTGTTGGACTAGTAACCGAAAGGTAGCATGATCGAATCCATGAGCTGACAAGGTACAAATCTGTCACCCCTGAACAAGGCAGTAAACCCACTGTTCCCCAGTAGACCGTCATTGAAAATAACTGACTTGCCTCGTTAAATAAAGGTAAAATATATTTATATATTTTTTAAACTGCCCTAGAGCATTTGATTAGAAGACCAGACAGAAGGGTGCCTCCTACTGGCCCTCCAACACCACTTCCAGCAGCATCTGGTCTCCCGTCCAGGGACCAACCCTGCTTAGCTTCAGAAGCAAGCCAGCAGTGGGATGCAGGGTGGTGGTGCTGCTGACCAGGAACAACCCTGCTTAGCTTCAGAAGCAAGCCAGCAGTGGGATGCAGGGTGGTGGTGCTGCTGACCAGGACCAACCCTGCTTAGCTTCAGAAGCAAGCCAGCAGTGGGATGCAGGGTGGTAGATAGGGACAATAGATAGGGACACTAGCAGGCAAAGATCAGGACAATAGCAGGCAAAGATGGGGACAATAGATGGGGACAATAGATGGGGACAATAGATAGGGACAATAGATGGGGACAATAGATGGGGACAATAGCAGGCAAAGATGGGGACAATAGATGGGGACAATAGATGGGGACAATAGATGGGGACACTAGCAGGCAAAGATGGGGACAATAGATGGGGACAATAGATGGGGACAATAGATGGGGACAATAGATGGGGACAATAGATAGGGACAATAGATGGGGACAATAGATGGGGACAATAGATAGGGACAATAGATGGGGACAATAGATGGGGACAATAGATGGGGACAATAGATGGGGACAATAGATGGGGACAATAGATGGGGACAATAGATGGGGACAATAGATGGGGACAATAGATAGGGACAATAGATGGGGACAATAGATGGGGACAATAGATGGGGACAATAGATGGGGACAATAGATGGGGACAATAGGGGACAATAGATGGGGACAATAGATGGGGACAATAGATGGGGACAATAGATGGGGACAATAGATGGGGACAATAGATAGGGACAATAGATGGGGACAATAGATGGGGACAATAGATGGGGACAATAGATGGGGACAATATATGGGGACAATATATAGGGACAATAGACAATAGATAGGGACAATAGATGACAATAGATAGGGACAATAGATAGGGACAATAGATAGGGACAATAGATAGGGACAATAGATGGGGACAATAGATGGGGACAATAGATAGGGACAATATATGGGGACAATAGATGGGGACTATAGATAGGGACAATAGATGGGGACTATAGATGGGGACAATAGATGGGGACAATAGATGGGGACAATAGATGGGGACAATAGATGGGGACAATAGATGGGGACAATAGATGGGGACAATAGATAGGGACACTAGCAGGCAAAGATCAGGACAATAGCAGGTAAAGATAGGGAAATTATGTTTGATTGCCATGGTGTTTGATCACCACGGTGTTTGATCGCCACGGTGTTTGATCGCCACGGTGTTTGATCGCCACGGTGTTTGATCGCCACGGTGTTTGATCGCCACGGTGTTTGATCGCCACGGTGTTTGATCGCCACGGTGTTTGATCGCCACGGTGTTTGATCGCCACGGTGTTTGATCGCCACGGTGTTTGATCGCCACGGTGTTTGATCGCCACGGTGTTTGATCGCCACGGTGTTTGATCGCCACGGTGTTTGATCGCCATGGTGTTTGATTGCCATGGTGTTTGATTGCCATGGTGTTCGATCGCCATGGTGTTTGATTGCCATGGTGTTTGATCGCCATGGTGTTTGATTGCCATGGTGTTTGATCGCCATGGTGTTTGATTGCCATGGTGTTTGATTGCCATGGTGTTTGATCGCCATGGTGTTTGATTGCCATGGTGTTTGATTGCCATGGTGTTTGGTCGCCATGGTGTTTGATTGCCATGGTGTTTGGTCGCCATGGTGTTTGATTGCCATGGTGTTTGGTCGCCACGGTGTTTGATGTTGATGGCCACGGTGTTTGGTCGCCATGGTGTTTGGTCGCCACGGTGTTTGATGTTGATTGCCATGGTGTTTGGTCGCCACGGTGTTTGATCGCCATGGTGTTTGATTGCCATGGTGTTTGATTGCCATGGTGTTTGATCGCCACGGTGTTTGATCGCCACGGTGTTTGATCGCCATGGTGTTTGATCGCCATGGTGTTTGATCGCCACGGTGTTTGATCGCCACGGTGTTTGATCGCCACGGTGTTTGATCGCCATGGTGTTTGATCGCCACGGTGTTTGATCGCCACGGTGTTTGATCGCCACGGTGTTTGATCGCCATGGTGTTTGATCGCCACGGTGTTTGATGTTGATGGCCACGGTGTTTGGTCGCCATGGTGATTTCCTTAAAAATCCTCTGGATAAGAGCATCTGCTAAATAACTCAAAGGTTCAATGTTTCATCAAGAAGAAGAAGACAAAATGTCCCATTCATTAACAAAACATTTGTTCTCGCATTTAATTTCCTTACAATGAATGTTCTTGGGTTTTTCTCTCTCTCTCTCTGTTTTGCAACACTACAAATGTTGTTCTGGACTTCAGAAGTTTTTTTTTAGCTTGAGATTAAATGACCAGAAAGTAACTCCATATTCTCTCACGTCTGAGGACATATCGGGGGGAGAAGAAATTGATACTGGCTGAAATTAGAGCCTGGTGCGTAGCTATAGCCCCGGCTCTCCTCTCAGTATCCAGGATATTGATTGAACGGTATCTGTGTGCTCCAAGGCTAGAGATGCATCACTTGGACCTGACTGCTAATTTGAAACCTCAGCCTCCATTAGGTCTTTTGACATTCAGCCCGATGCTGCTGTTGCCGTGAAGACTTTAACATCTCCTCTTAGTACAGGGATATAAAACATCACTGATGCTGTGAACACTTTAACATCTCCTCTTAGTACAGTGATATAAAACATCACTGATGCTGTGAACACTTTAACATCTCCTCTTAGTACAGTGATATAAAACATCACTGATGCTGTGAACACTTTAACATCTCCTCTTAGTACAGTGATATAAAACATCACTGATGCTGTGAACACTTTAACATCTCCTCTTAGTACAGTGATATAAAACATCACTGATGCTGTGAACACTTTAACATCTCCTCTTAGTACAGTGATATAAAACATCACTGAATGCTGTGAACACTTTAACATCTCCTCTTAGTACAGTGATATAAAACATCACTGATGCTGTGAACACTTTAACATCTCCTCTTAGTACAGTGATATAAAACATCACTGATGCTGTGAACACTTTAACATCTCCTCTTAGTACAGGGATATAAAACATCACTGTTGCTGTGAATACTTTAACATCTCCTCTTAGTACAGTGATATAAAACATCACTGATGCTGTGAACACTTTAACATCTCCTCTTAGTACAGTGATATAAAACATCGCTGTTGCTGTGAACACTTTAACATCTCCTCTTAGTACAGTGATATAAAACATCGCTGATGCTGTGAACACTTTAACATCTCCTCTTAGTACAGTGATATAAAACATCACTGATGCTGTGAACACTTTAACATCTCCTCTTAGTACAGTGATATAAAACATCACTGATGCTGTGAACACTTTAACATCTCCTCTTAGTACAGTGATATAAAACATCACTGATGCTGTGAACACTTTAACATCTCCTCTTAGTACAGTGGATATAAAACATCACTGATGCTGTGAACACTTTAACATCTCCTCTTAGTACAGTGATATAAAACATCACTGATGCTGTGAACACTTTAACATCTCCTCTTAGTACAGTGATATAAAACATCACTGATGCTGTGAACACTTTAACATCTCCTCTTAGTACAGTGATATAAAACATCACTGATGCTGTGAACACTTTAACATCTCCTCTTAGTACAGTGATATAAAACATCACTGATGCTGTGAACACTTTAACATCTCCTCTTAGTACAGTGATATAAAACATCACTGATGCTGTGAACACTTTAACATCTCCTCTTAGTACAGTGATATAAAACATCACTGATGCTGTGAACACTTTAACATCTCCTCTTAGTACAGTGATATAAAACATCACTGATGCTGTGAACACTTTAACATCTCCTCTTAGTACAGTGATATAAAACATCACTGATGCTCGGCTGATATATATATATACTAATCACTGATGCTAGGCTGATAGATATGCTAATCACTGATGCTAGGCTGATAGATAGTGAATATAACATCACTACTAATCACTGATGCTAGGCTGATATATATATATATATGCTAATCACTGATGCTAGGCTGATAGATATATATATACTAATCACTGATGCTAGGCTGATATATATATATATATACTAATCACTGATGCTAGGTTGATATATATATACTAATATATATATAGATATGCTAATCACTGATGCTAGGCTGATATATATAGATATGCTAATCACTGATGCTAGGCTGATAGATATATATATACTAATCACTGATGCTAGGCTGATAGATATATATATATATATATTCACTGATGCTAGGCTGATATATATATATATATATATATACTAATCACTGATGCTAGGCTGATATATATATATATATGCTAATCACTGATGCTAGGCTGATAGATATATATATATACTAATCACTGATGCTAGGCTGATGATATATATATATACTAATCACTGATGCTAGGCTGATAGATATATATATATATGCTCACTGATGCTAGGCTGATATATATATATAATACTAATCACTGATGCTAGGCTGATATATATATATATATACTAATCACTGATGCTAGGCTGATATATATATATATAATCACTGATGCTAGGCTGATAGATATATATATACTAATCACTGATGCTAGGCTGATATATATATATATATATATGCTAATCACTGATGCTAGGCTGATAGATATATATATATATATATATATATACTAATCACTGATGCTAGGCTGATAGATATATATATACTAATCACTGATGCTAGGCTGATATATATATATATATACTATTCACTGATGCTAGGCTGATATATATATATATACGCTAATCACTGATGCTAGGTTGATATATATATATATATATAATCACTGATGCGTATACGTATACGTATATATATATATATATATATATATATATATCACTGATGCTAGGCTGATATATACTAATCACTGATGCTAGGTTGATATATATATATATATATAATCACTGATGCTAGGCTGATATATATATATACTAATCACTGATATTATTATTATATATTATTATATTATTATTATATATATATACTAATCACTGATGCTAGGTTGAAATATATATATATATATATATATATATATATATATATATAATCACTACTATATATATATATATATATATATATACTAATCACTAATCAGTGACTCCTTGTCTCCGGTGCATCTTCTGCAGTCGTAGTGCTCTGGTCATCTTTCCCCACATCACACCCAGCAATGTCAGTGATTCATATTGATTCACGGAGAGAAGTTGAGGCAAGCCGAGTTAAGAGTTAAAGTTGAAATTGAGAACCCTGCTGAGTCTATACCCTGAAGTGATGAGATCCTGCTGCGGGGCTTGTACCAATTCTGCCTGAGCTTTAGCCAGCTGAAGATCAGTTGGCTTGCACACATACTTATCTGGGACCAGGCGAATGGCTTATTGCAGTGGTCTTAAACTCGTGGTTTACGAGCCGCAACTGGCCAGTGAGTTGATTTAACGTGGCCCTCAGTTGACTTAATGAATGTGGCACTATTGCTTCTGATCAACTTCCTGTTTCTCTGTCTCCTCTACAGTGAAGCCCCTCCCCCTGTCGCCCCTGTTGCCTCAGTTGTCCACGTTGACGGCCAGGGGCGGGGCCTTGGGAGGGGGTGTGTCTAGGGAGGCGTTGGAGCTGAGGGTCCGTGAGGTCGAAGAGGAGAACCAACTTCTCCGCCGTGAACTCAGCCGACCCCCCCGGAGCCCTGCTGGCCCTGCTCCACATCACACCAATCACCGCGGCAACCAGAGCAAGACTCACTCGGAGGAGGGAACAGGGGACAACGAGGCGGGGCTTAAAGCTGGCTCCTCGGGCAACAGGTCAGACTGTGTGCAGCAGCCAGCGGTAGACAAGTGTGAGGTGAGTTACACTAGGAGGAGATAAGACTGGTAGACTAGTGTCAGGTGAGTTACACTAGGAGGAGATAAGACTGGTAGACTAGTGTCAGGTGAGTTACACTAGGAGGAGATAAGATAAGACTGGTAGACTAGTGTCAGGTGAGTTACACTAGGAGGAGATAAGACTGGTAGACTAGTGTCAGGTGAGTTACACTAGGAGGAGATAAGACTAGTAGACTAGTGTCAGGTGAGTTACACTAGGAGGAGATAAGACTGGTAGACTAGTGTCAGGTGAGTTACACTAGGAGGAGATAAGACTGGTAGACTAGTGTCAGGTGAGTTACACTAGGAGGAGATAAGATAAGACTGGTAGACTAGTGTCAGGTGAGTTACACTAGGAGGAGATATGATAAGACTGGTAGACTAGTGTCAGGTGAGTTACACTAGGAGGAGATAAGACTGGTAGACTAGTGTCAGGTGAGTTACACTAGGAGGAGATAAGACTGGTAGACTAGTGTCAGGTGAGTTACACTAGGAGGAGATAAGACTGGTAGACTAGTGTCAGGTGAGTTACACTAGGAGGAGATAAGACTAGTAGACTAGTGTCAGGTGAGTTACACTAGGAGGAGATAAGACTGGTAGACTAGTGTCAGGTGAGTTACACTAGGAGGAGATAAGACTGGTAGACTAGTGTCAGGTGAGTTACACTAGGAAGAGATAAGACTAGTAGACTAGTGTCAGGTGAGTTACACTAGGAGGAGATAAGATAAGACTAGTAGACTAGTGTCAGGTGAGTTACACTAGGAGGAGATAAGATAAGACTGGTAGATTAGTGTCAGGTGAGTTACACTAGGAGGAGATAAGACTAGTAGACTAGTGTCAGGTGAGTTACACTAGGAGGAGATAAGACTGGTAGACTAGTGTCAGGTGAGTTACACTAGGAGGAGATAAGACTAGTAGACTAGTGTCAGGTGAGTTACACTAGGAGGAGATAAGATAAGACTGGTAGACTAGTGTCAGGTGAGTTACACTAGGAGGAGATAAGACTATTAGACTAGTGTCAGGTGAGTTACACTAGGAGGAGATAAGACTGGTAGACTAGTGTCAGGTGAGTTACACTAGGAGGAGATAAGACTGGTAGACTAGTGTCAGGTGAGTTACACTAGGAGGAGATAAGATAAGACTGGTAGACTAGTGTCAGGTGAGTTACACTAGGAGGAGATAAGACTGGTAGACTAGTGTCAGGTGAGTTACACTAGGAGGAGATAAGACTGGTAGACTAGTGTCAGGTGAGTTACACTAGGAGGAGATAAGACTGGTAGACTAGTGTCAGGTGAGTTACACTAGGAGGAGATAAGACTGGTAGACTAGTGTCAGGTGAGTTACACTAGGAGGAGATAAGACTGGTAGACTAGTGTCAGGTGAGTTACACTAGGAGGAGATAAGACTGGTAGACTAGTGTCAGGTGAGTTACACTAGGAGGAGATAAGACTGGTAGACTAGTGTCAGGTGAGTTACACTAGGAGGAGATAAGACTGGTAGACTAGTGTCAGGTGAGTTACACTAGGAGTGACTAGTGTCAGGTGAGTTACACTAGGAGAGGAGATAAGACTGGTAGACTAGTGTCAGGTGAGTTAAACTAGGAGGAGATAAGGTAAGACTGGTAGACTAGTGTCAGGTGAGTTACACTAGGAGGAGATAGACTTAGACTAGTGTCAGGTGAGTTACACTAGGAGGAGATAAGATAAGACTGGTAGACTAGTGTCAGGTGAGTTACACTAGGAGGAGATAAGATAAGACTGGTAGACTAGTGTCAGGTGAGTTACACTAGGAGGAGATAAGATAAGACTGGTAGACTAGTGTCAGGTGAGTTACACTAGGAGGAGATAAGATAAGACTAGTAGACTAGTGTCAGGTGAGTTACACTAGGAGGAGATAAGACTGGTAGACTAGTGTCAGGTGAGTTACACTAGGAGGAGATAAGACTGGTAGACTAGTGTCAGGTGAGTTACACTAGGAGGAGATAAGACTGGTAGACTAGTGTCAGGTGAGTTACACTAGGAGGAGATAAGACTGGTAGACTAGTGTCAGGTGTGTTACACTAGGAGGAGATAAGACTGGTAGACTAGTGTCAGGTGAGTTACACTAGGAGGAGATAAGACTGGTAGACTAGTGTCAGGTGAGTTACACTAGGAGGAGATAAGACTGGTAGACTAGTGTCAGGTGAGTTACACTAGGAGGAGATAAGACTGGTAGACTAGTGTCAGGTGAGTTACACTAGGAGGAGATAAGACTGGTAGACTAGTGTCAGGTGAGTTACACTAGGAGGAGATAAGACTGGTAGACTAGTGTCAGGTGAGTTACACTAGGAGGAGATAAGACTGGTAGACTAGTGTCAGGTGAGTTACACTAGGAGGAGATAAGACTGGTAGACTAGTGTCAGTGAGTTACACTAGGAGGAGGTAAGACTGGTAGACTAGTGTCAGGTGAGTTACACTAGGAGGAGATAAGACTGGTAGACTAGTGTCAGGTGAGTTACACTAGGAGGAGATAAGACTGGTAGACTAGTGTCAGGTGAGTTACACTAGGAGGAGATAAGACTGGTAGACTAGTGTCAGGTGAGTTACACTAGGAGGAGATAAGATAAGACTGGTAGACTAGTGTCAGGTGAGTTACACTAGGAGGAGATAAGACTGGTAGACTAGTGTCAGGTGAGTTACACTAGGAGGAGATAAGATAAGACTGGTAGACAAGTGTGAGGTGAGTTACACTAGGAGGAGGTAAGACTGGTAGACTAGTGTCAGGTGAGTTACACTAGGAGGAGATAAGACTGGTAGACTAGTGTCAGGTGAGTTACACTAGGAGGAGATAAGACTGGTAGACAAGTGTCAGGTGAGTTACACTAGGAGGAGATAAGACTGGTAGACTAGTGTCAGGTGAGTTACACTAGGAGGAGATAAGACTGGTAGACTAGTGTCAGGTGAGTTACACTAGGAGGAGATAAGACTGGTAGACTAGTGTCAGGTGAGTTACACTAGGAGGAGATAAGACTGGTCGACTAGTGTCAGGTGAGTTACACTAGGAGGAGATAAGACTGGTAGACTAGTGTCAGGTGAGTTACACTAGGAGGAGATAAGGTAAGACTGGTAGACTAGTGTCAGGTGAGTTACACTAGGAGGAGATAAGACTAGTAGACTAGTGTCAGGTGAGTTACACTAGGAGGAGATAAGATAAGACTGGTAGACTAGTGTCAGGTGAGTTACACTAGGAGGAGATAAGACTAGTAGACTAGTGTCAGGTGAGTTACACTAGGAGGAGATAAGATAAGACTGGTAGACTAGTGTCAGGTGTGTTACACTAGGAGGAGATAAGGTAAGACTGGTAGACTAGTGTCGGGTGAGTTACACTAGGAGGAGATAAGATAAGACTGGTAGACTGGTGTCAGGTGAGTTACACTAGGAGGAGATAAGATAAGACTAGTAGACTAGTGTCAGGTGAGTTACACTAGGAGGAGATAAGACTGGTAGACTAGTGTCAGGTGAGTTACACTAGGAGGAGATAAGACTGGTAGACTAGTGTCAGGTGAGTTACACTAGGAGGAGATAAGACTGGTAGACTAGTGTCAGGTGAGTTACACTAGGAGGAGATAAGACTGGTAGACTAGTGTCAGGTGAGTTACACTAGGAGGAGATAAGACTGGTAGACTAGTGTCAGGTGTGTTACACTAGGAGGAGATAAGACTGGTAGACTAGTGTCAGGTGAGTTACACTAGGAGGAGATAAGACTGGTAGACTAGTGTCAGGTGAGTTACACTAGGAGGAGATAAGACTGGTAGACTAGTGTCAGGTGAGTTACACTAGGAGGAGATAAGACTGGTAGACTAGTGTCAGGTGAGTTACACTAGGAGGAGATAAGACTGGTAGACTAGTGTCAGGTGAGTTACACTAGGAGGAGATAAGACTGGTAGACTAGTGTCAGGTGAGTTACACTAGGAGGAGATAAGACTGGTAGACTAGTGTCAGGTGAGTTACACTAGGAGGAGATAAGACTGGTAGACTAGTGTCAGGTGAGTTACACTAGGAGGAGATAAGACTGGTAGACTAGTGTCAGGTGAGTTACACTAGGAGGAGATAAGATAAGACTGGTAGACTAGTGTCAGGTGAGTTACACTAGGAGGAGATAAGACTGGTAGACTAGTGTCAGGTGAGTTACACTAGGAGGAGATAAGACTGGTAGACTAGTGTCAGGTGAGTTACACTAGGAGGAGATAAGACTGGTAGACTAGTGTCAGGTGAGTTACACTAGGAGGAGATAAGACTGGTAGACTAGTGTCAGGTGAGTTACACTAGGAGGAGATAAGACTGGTAGACTAGTGTCAGGTGAGTTACACTAGGAGGAGATAAGACTGGTAGACAAGTGTCAGGTGAGTTACACTAGGAGGAGATAAGACTGGTAGACTAGTGTCAGGTGAGTTACACTAGGAGGAGATAAGACTGGTAGACTAGTGTCAGGTGAGTTACACTAGGAGGAGATAAGACTGGTAGACTAGTGTCAGGTGAGTTACACTAGGAGGAGATAAGACTGGTAGACTAGTGTCAGGTGAGTTACACTAGGAGGAGATAAGACTGGTAGACTAGTGTCAGGTGAGTTACACTAGGAGGAGATAAGACTGGTAGACTAGTGTCAGGTGAGTTACACTAGGAGGAGATAAGACTGGTAGACTAGTGTCAGGTGAGTTACACTAGGAGGAGATAAGACTGGTAGACTAGTGTCAGGTGAGTTACACTAGGAGGAGATAAGACTGGTAGACTAGTGTCAGGTGAGTTACACTAGGAGGAGATAAGACTGGTAGACTAGTGTCAGGTGAGTTACACTAGGAGGAGATAAGATAAGACTGGTAGACTAGTGTCAGGTGAGTTACACTAGGAGGAGATAAGACTGGTAGACTAGTGTCAGGTGAGTTACACTAGGAGGAGATAAGACTGGTAGACTAGTGTCAGGTGAGTTACACTAGGAGGAGATAAGACTGGTAGACTAGTGTCAGGTGAGTTACACTAGGAGGAGATAAGATAAGACTGGTAGACTAGTGTCAGGTGAGTTACACTAGGAGGAGATAAGACTGGTAGACTAGTGTCAGGTGAGTTACACTAGGAGGAGATAAGATAAGACTGGTAGACTAGTGTCAGGTGAGTTACACTAGGAGGAGATAAGACTGGTAGACTAGTGTCAGGTGAGTTACACTAGGAGGAGATAAGACTGGTAGACTAGTGTCAGGTGAGTTACACTAGGAGGAGATAAGACTGGTAGACTAGTGTCAGGTGAGTTACACTAGGAGGAGATAAGACTGGTAGACTAGTGTCAGGTGAGTTACACTAGGAGGAGATAAGACTGGTAGACTAGTGTCAGGTGAGTTACACTAGGAGGAGATAAGACTGGTAGACTAGTGTCAGGTGAGTTACACTAGGAGGAGATAAGACTGGTAGACTAGTGTCAGGTGAGTTACACTAGGAGGAGATAAGACTGGTAGACTAGTGTCAGGTGAGTTACACTAGGAGGAGATAAGACTGGTAGACTAGTGTCAGGTGAGTTACACTAGGAGGAGATAAGACTGGTAGACTAGTGTCAGGTGAGTTACACTAGGAGGAGATAAGACTGGTAGACTAGTGTCAGGTGAGTTACACTAGGAGGAGATAAGACTGGTAGACTAGTGTCAGGTGAGTTACACTAGGAGGAGATAAGACTGGTAGACTAGTGTCAGGTGAGTTACACTAGGAGGAGATAAGACTGGTAGACTAGTGTCAGGTGAGTTACACTAGGAGGAGATAAGACTGGTAGACTAGTGTCAGGTGAGTTACACTAGGAGGAGATAAGACTGGTAGACTAGTGTCAGGTGAGTTACACTAGGAGGAGATAAGACTGGTAGACTAGTGTCAGGTGAGTTACACTAGGAGGAGATAAGACTGGTAGACTAGTGTCAGGTGAGTTACACTAGGAGGAGATAAGACTGGTAGACTAGTGTCAGGTGAGTTACACTAGGAGGAGATAAGACTGGTCAGTGTCAGGTGAGTTACACTAGGAGGAGATAAGACTGGTAGACTAGTGTCAGGTGAGTTACACTAGGAGGAGATAAGAAGACTGGTAGACTAGTGTCAGGTGAGTTACACTAGGAGGAGATAAGACTGGTAGACTAGTGTCAGGTGAGTTACACTAGGAGGAGATAAGATAAGACTGGTAGACTAGTGTCAGGTGAGTTACACTAGGAGGAGATAAGACTAGTAGACTAGTGTCAGGTGAGTTACACTAGGAGGAGATAAGATAAGACTGGTAGACTAGTGTCAGGTGAGTTACACTAGGAGGAGATAAGACTGGTAGACTAGTGTCAGGTGAGATAAGACAAGACTGGTAGACTGAGTCAGAGACACTAGAGGAGATAAGTAGACTGGTAGACTAGTGTCAGGTGAGTTACACTAGGAGGAGATAAGACTGGTAGACTAGTGTCAGGTGAGTTACACTAGGAGGAGATAAGACTGGTAGACTAGTGTCAGGTGAGTTACACTAGGAGGAGATAAGACTGGTAGACTAGTGTCAGGTGAGTTACACTAGGAGGAGATAAGACTGGTAGACTAGTGTCAGGTGAGTTACACTAGGAGGAGATAAGACTGGTAGACTAGTGTCAGGTGAGTTACACTAGGAGGAGATAAGACTGGTAGACTAGTGTCAGGTGAGTTACACTAGGAGGAGATAAGACTGGTAGACTAGTGTCAGGTGAGTTACACTAGGAGGAGATAAGATAAGACTGGTAGACTAGTGTCAGGTGAGTTACACTAGGAGGAGATAAGACTGGTAGACTAGTGTCAGGTGAGTTACACTAGGAGGAGATAAGACTGGTAGACTAGTGTCAGGTGAGTTACACTAGGAGGAGATAAGATAAGACTGGTAGACTAGTGTCAGGTGAGTTACACTAGGAGGAGATAAGACTGGTAGACTAGTGTCAGGTGAGTTACACTAGGAGGAGATAAGAGTTAGACTAGTGTCAGGTGAGTTAGAGATAAGACTGGTAGACTAGTGTCAGGTGAGTTACACTAGGAGGAGATAAGACTGGTAGACTAAGTGTCAGGTGAGTTACACTAGGAGGAGATAAGACTGGTAGACTAGTGTCAGGTGAGTTACACTAGGAGGTGAGATAAGACTGGTAGACTAGTGTCAGGTGAGATAAGGAGATAAGACTGGTAGACTAGTGTCAGGTGAGTTACACTAGGAGGAGATAAGATAAGACTGGTAGACTAGTGTCAGGTGAGTTACACTAGGAGGAGATAAGACTGGTAGACTAGTGTCAGGTGAGTTACACTAGGAGGAGATAAGACTGGTAGACTAGTGTCAGGTGAGTTACACTAGGAGGAGATAAGACTGGTAGACAAGTGTGAGGTGAGTTACACTAGGAGGAGATAAGACTGGTAGACTAGTGTCAGGTGAGTTACACTAGGAGGAGATAAGACTGGTAGACTAGTGTCAGGTGAGTTACACTAGGAGGAGAAGACTGGTAGACTAGTGTCAGGTGAGTTACACTAGGAGTAAGACTCAGTCAGGTGAGTTACACTAGGAGGAGATAAGACTGGTAGACTAGTGTCAGGTGAGTTACACTAGGAGGAGATAAGACTGGTAGACTAGTGTCAGGTGAGTTACACTAGGAGGAGATAAGACTGGTAGACTAGTGTCAGGTGAGTTACACTAGGAGGAGATAAGACTGGTAGACTAGTGTCAGGTGAGTTACACTAGGAGGAGATAAGACTGGACTAGACTAGTGTCAGGTGAGTTACACTAGGAGGAGGTAAGACTGGTAGACTAGTGTCAGGTGAGTTACACTAGGAGGAGATAAGACTGGTAGACTAGTGTCAGGTGAGTTACACTAGGAGGAGATAAGACTGGTAGACTAGTGTCAGGTGAGTTACACTAGGAGGAGATAAGACTGGTAGACTAGTGTCAGGTGAGTTACACTAGGAGGAGATAAGACTGGTAGACTAGTGTCAGGTGAGTTACACTAGGAGGAGATAAGACTGGTAGACTAGTGTCAGGTGAGTTACACTAGGAGGAGATAAGACTGGTAGACTAGTGTCAGGTGAGTTACACTAGGAGGAGATAAGACTGGTAGACTAGTGTCAGGTGAGTTACACTAGGAGGAGATAAGACTGGTAGACTAGTGTCAGGTGAGTTACACTAGGAGGAGATAAGACTGGCAGACTAGTGTCAGGTGAGTTACACTAGGAGGAGATAAGACTAGTAGACTAGTGTCAGGTGAGTTACACTAGGAGGAGATAAGACTGGTAGACTAGTGTCAGGTGAGTTACACTAGGAGGAGATAAGATAAGACTGGTAGACTAGTGTCAGGTGAGTTACACTAGGAGGAGATAAGACTGGTAGACTAGTGTCAGGTGAGTTACACTAGGAGGAGATAAGACTGGTAGACTAGTGTCAGGTGAGTTACACTAGGAGGAGATAAGACTGGTAGACTAGTGTCAGGTGAGTTACACTAGGAGGAGATAAGATAAGACTGGTAGACAGTCAGGTGAGTTACACTAGGAGGAGATAAGACTGGTAGACTAGTGTCAGGTGAGTTACACTAGGAGGAGATAAGACTGGACTAGAGGTGAGTTACACTAGTAAGTGGTAGACTAGGTGAGTTACACTAGGAGGAGATAAGACTGGTAGACTAGTGTCAGGTGAGTTACACTAGGAGGAGATAAGACTGGTAGACTAGTGTCAGGTGAGTTACACTAGGAGGAGATAAGACTGGTAGACTAGTGTCAGGTGAGTTACACTAGGAGGAGATAAGACTGGTAGACTAGTGTCAGGTGAGTTACACTAGGAGGAG
Source organism: Oncorhynchus keta (assembly GCF_023373465.1). Lineage (NCBI taxonomy): Eukaryota > Metazoa > Chordata > Actinopteri > Salmoniformes > Salmonidae > Oncorhynchus > Oncorhynchus keta. The sequence continues at coordinate 16,214 of NW_026286953.1, read as the reverse complement.
ATAAGACTGGTAGACTAGTGTCAGGTGAGTTACACTAGGAGGAGATAAGACTGGTAGACTAGTGTCAGGTGAGTTACACTAGGAGGAGATAAGATAAGACTGGTAGACTAGTGTAGGTGAGTTACACTAGTGGTAGACTAGTGTCAGGTGAGTTACACTAGGAGGAGATAAGACTGGTAGACTAGTGTCAGGTGAGTTACACTAGGAGGAGATAAGACTGGTAGACTAGTGTCAGGTGAGTTACACTAGGAGGAGATAAGACTGGTAGACTAGTGTCAGGTGAGTTACACTAGGAGGAGATAAGACTGGTAGACTAGTGTCAGGTGAGTTACACTAGGAGGAGATAAGACTGGTAGACTAGTGTCAGGTGAGTTACACTAGGAGGAGATAAGACTGGTAGACTAGTGTCAGGTGAGTTACACTAGGAGGAGATAAGACTGACTAGACTAGACTGGTAGACTAGTGTCAGGTGAGTTACACTAGGAGGAGATAAGACTGGTAGACTAGTGTCAGGTGAGTTACACTAGGAGGAGATAAGACTGGTAGACTAGTGTCAGGTGAGTTACACTAGGAGGAGATAAGACTGGTAGACTAGTGTCAGGTGAGTTACACTAGGAGGAGATAAGACTGGTAGACTAGTGTCAGGTGAGTTACACTAGGAGGAGATAAGACTGGTAGACTAGTGTCAGGTGAGTTACACTAGGAGGAGATAAGACTGGTAGACTAGTGTCAGGTGAGTTACACTAGGAGGAGATAAGACTGGTAGACTAGTGTCAGGTGAGTTACACTAGGAGGAGATAAGACTGGTAGACTAGTGTCAGGTGAGTTACACTAGGAGGAGATAAGACTGGTAGACTAGTGTCAGAGTTACACTAGATAAGACTGGTAGACTAGTGTCAGGTGAGTTACACTAGGAGGAGATAAGATAAGACTAGTAGACTAGTGTCAGGTGAGTTACACTAGGAGGAGATAAGACTGGTAGACTAGTGTCGGGTGAGTTACACTAGGAGGAGATAAGACTGGTAGACTAGTGTCAGGTGAGTTACACTAGGAGGAGATAAGACTGGTAGACTAGTGTCAGGTGAGTTACACTAGGAGGAGATAAGACTGGTAGACTAGTGTCAGGTGTGTTACACTAGGAGGAGATAAGACTGGTAGACTAGTGTCAGGTGAGTTACACTAGGAGGAGATAAGATAAGACTGGTAGACTAGTGTCAGGTGAGTTACACTAGGAGGAGATAAGACTGGTAGACTAGTGTCAGGTGAGTTACACTAGGAGGAGATAAGATAAGACTGGTAGACTAGTGTCAGGTGAGTTACACTAGGAGGAGGTAAGACTGGTAGACTAGTGTCAGGTGAGTTACACTAGGAGGAGATAAGACTGGTAGACTAGTGTCAGGTGAGTTACACTAGGAGGAGATAAGACTGGTAGACTAGTGTCAGGTGAGTTACACTAGGAGGAGATAAGACTGGTAGACTAGTGTCAGGTGAGTTACACTAGGAGGAGATAAGACTGGTAGACTAGTGTCAGGTGAGTTACACTAGGAGGAGATAAGACTGGTAGACTAGTGTCAGGTGAGTTACACTAGGAGGAGATAAGACTGGTAGACTAGTGTCAGGTGAGTTACACTAGGAGGAGATAAGACTGGTAGACTAGTGTCAGGTGAGTTACACTAGGAGGAGATAAGACTGGTAGACTAGTGTCAGGTGAGTTACACTAGGAGGAGATAAGACTGGTAGACTAGTGTCAGGTGAGTTACACTAGGAGGAGATAAGACTGGTAGACTGGGAGGAGATAAGACTGGTAGACTAGTGTCAGGTGAGTTACACTAGGAGGAGATAAGACTGGTAGACTAGTGTCAGGTGAGTTACACTAGGAGGAGATAAGACTGGTAGACTAGTGTCAGGTGAGTTACACTAGGAGGAGATAAGACTGGTAGACTAGTGTCAGGTGAGTTACACTAGGAGGAGATAAGACTGGTGGTAGACTAGTGTCAGGTGAGTTACACTAGGAGGAGATAAGACTGGTAGACTAGTGTCAGGTGAGTTACACTAGGAGATAAGACTGAGGTGAGTTACACTAGGAAAGACTGGTAGACTAGTGTCAGGTGAGTTACACTAGGAGGAGATAAGACTGGTAGACTAGTGTCAGGTGAGTTACACTAGAGGAGATAAGACTGGTAGACTAGTGTCAGGTGAGTTACACTAGGAGGAGATAAGACTGGTAGACTAGTGTCAGGTGAGTTACACTAGGAGAGGAGAGACTAGTGTCAGAGTTTACACTAGGAGGAGATAAGACTGGTAGACTAGTGTCAGGTGAGTTACACTAGGAGGAGATAAGACTGGTAGACTAGTGTCAGGTGAGTTACACTAGGAGGAGATAAGACTGGTAGACTAGTGTCAGGTGAGTTACACTAGGAGGAGATAAGACTGGTAGACTAGTGTCAGGTGAGTTACACTAGGAGGAGATAAGACTGGTAGACAAGTGTCAGGTGAGTTACACTAGGAGGAGATAAGACTGGTAGACTGTGTCAGGTGAGTTACACTAGGAGGAGATAAGACTGGTAGACTAGTGTCAGGTGAGTTACACTAGGAGGAGATAAGACTGGTAGACTAGTGTCAGGTGAGTTACACTAGGAGGAGATAAGACTGGTAGACTAGTGTCAGGTGAGTTACACTAGGAGGAGATAAGACTGGGTAGACTAGTGTCAGGTGAGTTACACTAGGAGGAGATAAGACTGGTAGACTAGTGTCAGGTGAGTTACACTAGGAGGAGATAAGACTGGTAGACTAGTGTCAGGTGAGTTACACTAGGAGGAGATAAGACTAGTAGACTAGTGTCAGGTGAGTTACACTAGGAGGAGATAGACTGGTAGACTAGTGTCAGGTGAGTTACACTAGGAGGAGATAAGACTGGTAGACTAGTGTCAGGTGAGTTACACTAGGAGGAGATAAGATAAGACTGGTAGACTAGTGTCAGGTGAGTTACACTAGGAGGAGATAAGACTGGTAGACTAGTGTCAGGTGAGTTACACTAGGAGGAGATAAGATAAGACTGGTAGACTGGTGTCAGGTGAGTTACACTAGGAGGAGATAAGACTGTAGACTAGTGTCAGGTGAGTTACACTAGGAGGAGATAAGACTGGTAGACTAGTGTCAGGTGAGTTACACTAGGAGGAGATAAGACTGGTAGACTAGTGTCAGGTGAGTTACACTAGGAGGAGATAAGACTGGTAGACTAGTGTCAGGTGAGTTACACTAGGAGGAGATAAGACTGGTAGACTAGTGTCAGGTGAGTTACACTAGGAGGAGATAAGACTGGTAGACTAGTGTGAGGTGAGTTACACTAGGAGGAGATAAGACTGGTAGACTAGTGTCAGGTGAGTTACACTAGGAGGAGATAAGACTGGTAGACTAGTGTCAGGTGAGTTACACTAGGAGGAGATAAGATAAGACTGGTAGACAAGTGTGAGGTGAGTTACACTAGGAGGAGGTAAGACTGGTAGACTAGTGTCAGGTGAGTTACACTAGGAGGAGATAAGACTGGTAGACTAGTGTCAGGTGAGTTACACTAGGAGGAGATAAGACTGGTAGACTAGTGTCAGGTGAGTTACACTAGGAGGAGATAAGACTGGTAGACTAGTGTCAGGTGAGTTACACTAGGAGGAGATAAGACTGGTAGACTAGTGTCAGGTGAGTTACACTAGGAGGAGATAAGACTGGTAGACTAGTGTCAGGTGAGTTACACTAGGAGGAGATAAGACTGGTAGACTAGTGTCAGGTGAGTTACACTAGGAGGAGATAAGACTGGTAGACTAGTGTCAGGTGAGTTACACTAGGAGGAGATAAGACTAGTAGACTAGTGTCAGGTGAGTTACACTAGGAGGAGATAAGACTGGTAGACTAGTGTCAGGTGAGTTACACTAGGAGGAGATAAGACTGGTAGACAAGTGTCAGGTGAGTTACACTAGGAGGAGATAAGACTGGTAGACTAGTGTCAGGTGAGTTACACTAGGAGGAGATAAGACTGGTAGACAAGTGTGAGGTGAGTTACACTAGGAGGAGATAAGACTGGTAGACTAGTGTCAGGTGAGTTACACTAGGAGGAGATAAGACTAGTAGACTAGTGTCAGGTGAGTTACACTAGGAGGAGATAAGACTGGTAGACAAGTGTGAGGTGAGTTACACTAGGAGGAGATAAGACTGGTAGACTAGTGTCAGGTGAGTTACACTAGGAGGAGATAAGACTGGTAGACAAGTGTGAGGTGAGTTACACTAGGAGGAGGTAAGACTGGTAGACTAGTGTCAGGTGAGTTACACTAGGAGGAGGTAAGACTAGTAGACTAGTGTCAGGTGAGTTACACTAGGAGGAGATAAGACTGGTAGACAAGTGTGAGGTGAGTTACACTAGGAGGAGATAAGACTGGTAGACTAGTGTCAGGTGAGTTACACTAGGAGGAGATAAGATAAGACTGGTAGACTAGTGTCAGGTGAGTTACACTAGAGGAGATAAGACTGGTAGACTAGTGTCAGGTGAGTTACACTAGGAGGAGATGACTGGTAGACTAGTGTCAGGTGAGTTACACTAGGAGGAAGATAAGACTGGTAGACTAGTGTCAGGTGAGTTACACTAGGAGGAGATAGATAAGACTGGTAGACTAGTGTCAGGTGAGTTACACTAGGAGGAGATAAGACTGGTAGACTAGTGTCAGGTGAGTTACACTAGGAGAGATAAGACTGGTAGACTAGTGTCAGGTGAGTTACACTAGGAGGAGATAAGACTGGTAGACTAGTGTCAGGTGAGTTACACTAGGAGGAGATAAGAGATAAGACACTAGGAGGAGATAAGACTGGTGACTAGTGTCAGGTGAGTTACACTAGGAGGAGATAAGACTGGTAGACTAGTGTCAGGTGAGTTACACTAGGAGGAGATAAGACTGGTAGACTAGTGTCAGGTGAGTTACACTAGGAGGAGATAAGACTGGTAGACTAGTGTCAGGTGAGTTACACTAGGAGGAGATAAGACTGGTAGACTAGTGTCAGGTGAGTTACACTAGGAGGAGATAAGATAAGACTGGTAGACTAGTGTCAGGTGAGTTACACTAGGAGGAGATAAGACTAGTAGACTAGTGTCAGGTGAGTTACACTAGGAGGAGATAAGATAAGACTGGTAGACTAGTGTCAGGTGAGTTACACTAGGAGGAGATAAGATAAGACTGGTAGACTAGTGTCAGGTGAGTTACACTAGGAGGAGATAAGACTGGTAGACTAGTGTCAGGTGAGTTACACTAGGAGGAGATAAGATAAGACTGGTAGACTAGTGTCAGGTGAGTTACACTAGGAGGAGATAAGACTGGTAGACTAGTGTCAGGTGAGTTACACTAGGAGGAGATAAGACTGGTAGACTAGTGTCAGGTGAGTTACACTAGGAGGAGATAAGACTGGTAGACTAGTGTCAGGTGAGTTACACTAGGAGGAGATAAGACTGGTAGACTAGTGTCAGGTGAGTTACACTAGGAGGAGATAAGACTGGTAGACTAGTGTCAGGTGAGTTACACTAGGAGGAGATAAGATAAGACTGGTAGACTAGTGTCAGGTGAGTTACACTAGGAGGAGATAAGACTGGTAGACTAGTGTCAGGTGAGTTACACTAGGAGGAGATAAGATAAGACTGGTAGACTAGTGTCAGGTGAGTTACACTAGGAGGAGATAAGACTGGTAGACTAGTGTCAGGTGAGTTACACTAGGAGGAGATAAGACTGGTAGACTAGTGTCAGGTGAGTTACACTAGGAGGAGATAAGACTGGTAGACTAGTGTCAGGTGAGTTACACTAGGAGGAGATAAGACTGGTAGACTAGTGTCAGGTGAGTTACACTAGGAGGAGATAAGACTGGTAGACTAGTGTCAGGTGAGTTACACTAGGAGGAGATAAGACTGGTAGACAAGTGTCAGGTGAGTTACACTAGGAGGAGATAAGACTGGTAGACTAGTGTCAGGTGAGTTACACTAGGAGGAGATAAGACTGGTAGACAAGTGTCAGGTGAGTTACACTAGGAGGAGATAAGACTGGTAGACTAGTGTCAGGTGAGTTACACTAGGAGGAGATAAGACTGGTAGACTAGTGTCAGGTGAGTTACACTAGGAGGAGATAAGACTGGTAGACTAGTGTCAGGTGAGTTACACTAGGAGGAGATAAGACTGGTAGACAAGTGTCAGGTGAGTTACACTAGGAGGAGATAAGACTGGTAGACTAGTGTCAGGTGAGTTACACTAGGAGGAGATAAGACTGGTAGACAAGTGTGAGGTGAGTTACACTAGGAGGAGGTAAGACTGGTAGACTAGTGTCAGGTGAGTTACACTAGGAGGAGATAAGACTAGTAGACTAGTGTCAGGTGAGTTACACTAGGAGGAGATAAGACTGGTAGACTAGTGTCAGGTGAGTTACACTAGGAGGAGATAAGACTGGTAGACTAGTGTCAGGTGAGTTACACTAGGAGGAGATAAGACTGGTAGACTAGTGTCAGGTGAGTTACACTAGGAGGAGATAAGACTGGTAGACTAGTGTCAGGTGAGTTACACTAGGAGGAGATAAGACTGGTAGACTAGTGTCAGGTGAGTTACACTAGGAGGAGATAAGACTGGTAGACTAGTGTCAGGTGAGTTACACTAGGAGGAGATAAGACTGGTAGACTAGTGTCAGGTGAGTTACACTAGGAGGAGATAAGATAAGACTGGTAGACTAGTGTCAGGTGAGTTACACTAGGAGGAGATAAGACTGGTAGACTAGTGTCAGGTGAGTTACACTAGGAGGAGATAAGACTGGTAGACTAGTGTCAGGTGAGTTACACTAGGAGGAGATAAGACTGGTAGACTAGTGTCAGGTGAGTTACACTAGGAGGAGATAAGACTGGTAGACTAGTGTCAGGTGAGTTACACTAGGAGGAGATAAGACTGGTAGACTAGTGTCAGGTGAGTTACACTAGGAGGAGATAAGACTGGTAGACTAGTGTCAGGTGAGTTACACTAGGAGGAGATAAGACTGGTAGACAAGTGTCAGGTGAGTTACACTAGGAGAGATAAGACTGGTAGACTAGTGTCAGGTGAGTTACACTAGAGGAGATAAGACTGGTAGACTAGTGTCAGGTGAGTTACACTAGGAGGAGATAAGACTAGTAGACTAGTGTCAGGTGAGTTACACTAGGAGGAGATAAGACTGGTAGACTAGTGTCAGGTGAGTTACACTAGGAGGAGATAAGACTGGTAGACTAGTGTCAGGTGAGTTACACTAGGAGGAGATAAGATAAGACTGGTAGACTAGTGTCAGGTGAGTTACACTAGGAGGAGATAAGACTGGTAGACTAGTGTCAGGTGAGTTACACTAGGAGATAAGATAAGACTGGTAGACTAGTGTGAGGTGAGTTACACTAGGAGGAGATAAGACTGGTAGACTAGTGTCAGGTGAGTTACACTAGGAGGAGATAAGACTGGTAGACTAGTGTCAGGAGACACTAGGAGAATAAGACTGGTAGACTAGTGTCAGGTGAGTTACACTAGGAGGAGATAAGACTGGTAGACTAGTGTCGGGTGAGTTACACTAGGAGGAGATAAGACTGGTAGACTAGTGTCAGGTGAGTTACACTAGGAGGAGATAAGACTGGTAGACTAGTGTCAGGTGAGTTACACTAGGAGGAGATAAGACTGGTAGACTAGTGTCAGGTGTGTTACACTAGGAGGAGATAAGACTGGTAGACTAGTGTCAGGTGAGTTACACTAGGAGGAGATAAGATAAGACTGGTAGACTAGTGTCAGGTGAGTTACACTAGGAGGAGATAAGACTGGTAGACTAGTGTCAGGTGAGTTACACTAGAGGAGATAAGATAAGACTGGTAGACTAGTGTCAGGTGAGTTACACTAGGAGGAGATAAGACTGGTCGACTAGTGTCAGGTGAGTTACACTAGGAGGAGATAAGACTGGTCGACTAGTGTCAGGTGAGTTACACTAGGAGGAGATAAGACTGGTAGACTAGTGTCAGGTGAGTTATACTAGGAGGAGATAAGATAAGACTGGTAGACTGGTGTCAGGTGAGTTACACTAGGAGGAGATAAGATAAGACTAGTAGACTAGTGTCAGGTGAGTTACACTAGGAGGAGATAAGACTGGTAGACTAGTGTCGGGTGAGTTACACTAGGAGGAGATAAGACTGGTAGACTAGTGTCAGGTGAGTTATACTAGGAGGAGATAAGATAAGACTGGTAGACTGGTGTCAGGTGAGTTACACTAGGAGGATAAGATAAGACTGGTAGACTAGTGTCAGGTGAGTTACACTAGGAGGAGATAAGACTGGTAGACTAGTGTCAGGTGAGTTACACTAGGAGGAGATAAGATAAGACTGGTGACTAGTGTCAGGTGAGTTACACTAGGAGGAGATAAGACTGGTAGACTAGTGTCAGGTGAGTTACACTAGGAGGAGATAAGACTGGTAGACTAGTGTCAGGTGAGTTACACTAGGAGGAGATAAGACTGGTAGACTAGTGTCAGGTGAGTTACACTAGGAGGAGATAAGACTGGTAGACTAGTGTCAGGTGAGTTACACTAGGAGGAGATAAGACTGGTAGACTAGTGTCAGGTGAGTTACACTAGGAGGAGATAAGACTGGTAGACTAGTGTCAGGTAGAGTTACACTAGGAGGAGATAAGAAAACTGGTAGACTAGTGTCAGGTGAGTTACTAGAGAAGATAAGACTGGCCAGACAGTGTCAGGTGAGTTACACTAGGAGGAGATAAGACTGGTAGACAAGTGTGAGATGAGTTACACTAAGAGGTAAGACTGGTAGACTAGTGTCAGGTGAGTTACACTAGGAGGAGATAAGACTAGTAGACTAGTGTCAGGTGAGTTACACTAGGAGGAGATAAGACTGGTAGACTAGTGTCAGGTGAGTTACACTAGGAGAGATAAGACTGGTAGACTAGTGTCAGTGAGTTACACTAGGAGGAGATAAGACTGGTAGACTAGTGTCAGGTGAGTTACACTAGGAGGAGATAAGACTGGTAGACTAGTGTGAGGTGAGTTACACTAGGAGGAGATAAGACTGGTAGACTAGTGTCAGGTGAGTTACACTAGGAGGAGATAAGATAAGACTGGTAGACTAGTGTCAGGTTAGTTACACTAGGAGGAGATAAGATAAGACTGGTAGACTAGTGTCAGGTTAGTTACACTAGGAGGAGATAAGATAAGACTAGTAGACTAGTGTCAGGTGAGTTACACTAGGAGGAGATAAGACTAGTAGACTAGTGTCAGGTGAGTTACACTAGGAGGAGATAAGACTAGTAGACTAGTGTCAGGTGAGTTACACTAGGAGGAGATAAGACTGGTAGACTAGTGTCAGGTTAGTTACACTAGGAGGAGATAAGACTGGTAGACTAGTGTCAGGTGAGTTACACTAGGAGGAGATAAGATAAGACTGGTAGACTAGTGTCAGGTGAGTTACACTAGGAGGAGATATGATAAGACTGGTAGACTAGTGTCAGGTGAGTTAGACTAGGAGGAGATAAGATAAGACTAGTTGACTAGTGTCAGGTGAGTTACACTAGGAGGAGATAAGACTAGTAGACTAGTGTCAGGTGAGTTACACTAGGAGGAGATAAGACTGGTAGACTAGTGTCAGGTGAGTTACACTAGGAGGAGATAAGACTGGTAGACTAGTGTCAGGTGAGTTACACTAGGAGGAGATAAGACTGGTAGACTAGTGTCAGGTGAGTTACACTAGGAGGAGATAAGACTGGTAGACTAGTGTCAGGTGAGTTACACTAGGAGGAGATAAGACTGGTAGACTAGTGTCAGGTGAGTTACACTAGGAGGAGATAAGAAGACTGGTAGACTAGTGTCAGGTGAGTTACACTAGGAGGAGATAAGATAAGACTGGTAGACTAGTGTCAGGTGAGTTACACTAGGAGGAGATAAGACTAAGACTAGTGTCAGGTGAGTTACACTAGGAGGAGATAAGACTGGTAGACTAGTGTCAGGTGAGTTACACTAGGAGGAGATAAGACTGGTAGACTAGTGTCAGGTGAGTTACACTAGGAGGAGATAAGACTGGTAGACTAGTGTCAGGTGAGTTACACTAGGAGGAGATAAGACTAAGACAAGTGTCAGGGTGAGCGTTACTAGTAAGACTGGTCAGTGTCAGGTAGTTACACTAGGAGAGATAAGAGATAAGACACTAGGAGAGATAAGACTAGACTAGTGTCAGGTGAGTTACACTAGGAGGAGATAAGACTGGTAGACTAGTGTCAGGTGAGTTACACTAGGAGGAGATAAGACTGGTAGACTAGTGTCAGGTGAGTTACACTAGGAGGAGATAAGACTGGTAGACTAGTGTCAGGTGTGTTACACTAGGAGGAGATAAGACTGGTAGACTAGTGTCAGGTGAGTTACACTAGGAGGAGATAAGATAAGACTGGTAGACTAGTGTCAGGTGAGTTACACTAGGAGGAGATATGATAAGACTGGTAGACTAGTGTCAGGTGAGTTACACTAGGAGGAGATAAGATAAGACTAGTAGACTAGTGTCAGGTGAGTTACACTAGGAGGAGATAAGACTGGTAGACTAGTGTCAGGTGAGTTACACTAGAGGAGATAAGATAAGACTGGTAGACTAGTGTCAGGTGAGTTACACTAGGAGGAGATAAGATAAGACTGGTAGACTAGTGTCAGGTGAGTTACACTAGGAGGAGATAAGACTGGTAGACTAGTGTCAGGTGAGTTACACTAGGAGGAGATAAGACTAGTAGACTAGTGTCAGGAGTTACACTAGGAGATAAGACTGGTAGACTAGTGTCAGGTGAGTTACACTAGGAGGAGATAAGACTGCAGACTAGTGTCAGGTGAGTTACACTAGGAGATAGATAAGACTGGTAGACTAGTGTCAGGTGAGTTACACTAGGAGAGATAAGACTGGTAGTTGTCAGGTGAGTTACACTAGGAGGAGATAAGATAAGACTGGTAGACTAGTGTCAGGTGAGTTACACTAGGAGGAGATAAGACTGGTAGACTAGTGTCAGGTGAGTTACACTAGGAGGAGATAAGACTGGTAGACTAGTGTCAGGTGAGTTACACTAGGAGGAGATAAGACTAGTAGACTAGTGTCAGGTGAGTTACACTAGGAGGAGATAAGACTGGTAGACTAGTGTCAGGTGAGTTACACTAGGAGGAGATAAGACTGGTAGACTAGTGTCAGGTGAGTTACACTAGGAGGAGATAAGACTGGTAGACTAGTGTCAGGTGAGTTACACTAGGAGGAGATAAGATAAGACTGGTAGACTAGTGTCAGGTGAGTTACACTAGGAGGAGATAAGATAAGACTAGTAGACTAGTGTCAGGTGAGTTACACTAGGAGGAGATAAGACTAGTAGACTAGTGTCAGGTGAGTTACACTAGGAGGAGATAAGACTGGTAGACTAGTGTCAGGTGAGTTACACTAGGAGGAGATAAGACTAGTAGACTAGTGTCAGGTGAGTTACACTAGGAGGAGATAAGACTGGTAGACTAGTGTCAGGTGAGTTACACTAGGAGGAGATAAGACTGGTAGACTAGTGTCAGGTGAGTTACACTAGGAGGAGATAAGACTGGTAGACTAGTGTCAGGTGAGTTACACTAGGAGGAGATAAGACTGGTAGACAAGTGTGAGGTGAGTTACACTAGGAGGAGATAAGACTGGTAGACTAGTGTCAGGTGAGTTACACTAGGAGGAGATAAGATAAGACTGGTAGACTAGTGTCAGGTTAGTTACACTAGGAGGAGATAAGATAAGACTGGTAGACTAGTGTCAGGTTAGTTACACTAGGAGGAGATAAGATAAGACTAGTAGACTAGTGTCAGGTGAGTTACACTAGGAGGAGATAAGACTAGTAGACTAGTGTCAGGTGAGTTACACTAGGAGGAGATAAGACTGGTAGACTAGTGTCAGGTGAGTTACACTAGGAGGAGATAAGACTGGTAGACTAGTGTCAGGTGAGTTACACTAGGAGGAGATAAGACTGGTAGACTAGTGTCAGGTGAGTTAACTAGAGGAGATAAGACTGGTAGACTAGTGTCAGGTGAGTTACACTAGGAGGAGATATGATAAGACTGGTAGACTAGTGTCAGGTGAGTTAGACTAGGAGGAGATAAGATAAGACTAGTTGACTAGTGTCAGGTGAGTTACACTAGGAGGAGATAAGACTAGTAGACTAGTGTCAGGTGAGTTACACTAGGAGGAGATAAGACTGGTAGACTAGTGTCAGGTGAGTTACACTAGGAGGAGATAAGATAAGACTGGTAGACTAGTGTCAGGTGAGTTACACTAGGAGGAGATAAGACTGGTAGACTAGTGTCAGGTGAGTTACACTAGAGGAGATAAGACTGGTAGACTAGTGTCAGGTGAGTTACACTAGGAGGAGATAAGACTGGTAGACTAGTGTCAGTGAGTTACACTAGGAGGAGATAAGGTAAGACTGGTAGACTAGTGTCAGGTGAGTTACACTAGGAGGAGATAAGATAAGACTAGTAGACAAGTGTCAGGTGAGTTACACTAGGAGGAGATAAAACTGGTAGACTAGTGTCAGGTGAGTTACACTAGGAGGAGATAAGACTGGTAGACTAGTGTCAGGTGAGTTTACACTAGGAGGAGATAAGACTGGTAGACTAGTGTCAGTGAGTTACACTAGGAGAGATAAGATAAGACTGGTAGACTAGTGTCAGTGTTAGTTACACTAGGAGGAGATAAGATAAGATCTGGTAGACTGTGTGAGGTGAGTTTACACTAGGAGGAGATAAGACTGGTAGACTAGTGTCAGTGAGTTACACTAGGGGAGATAAGATAAGACTGTAGACTAGTGTCAGGTGAGTTACACTAGAGGAGATAAGACTGTAGACTAGTGTCAGGTGAGTTACACTAGGAGGAGATAAGATAAGACTGGTAGACTAGTGTCAGGTGAGTTACACTAGGAGGAGGTAAGACTGGTAGACTAGTGTGAGGTGAGTTACACTAGGAGGAGATAAAGAGACTGGTAGACTAGTGTCAGGTGAGTTACACTAGGAGATAGATAAGACTGGTAGACTAGTGTCAGGTGAGTTAGACTAGGAGGAGATAAGATAAGACTGGGTGACTAGTAATCAATGAGTTACACTAGGAGGAGATAAGACTGGTAGACAAGTGTCAGGTGAGTTACACTAGGAGGAGATAAGACTGGCAGACTAGTGTCAGGAGTTATACTAGGAGGAGATAAGATACATAGACTAGTGTCAGGTGAGTTACACTAGGAGGAGGTAAGACTAGTAGACTAGTGTCAGGTGAGTTGGGTTACACTTAGGAGGAGATAAGACTGGTAGACAAGTGTGAGGGTGAGCACTAGGAGGAGATAAGACTGGGTAGACTAGTGTCAGTTGAGTTACACTAGGAGGAGATAAGATAAGACTGTGACTAGTGTCAGGTGAGTTGACACTAGGAGGAGATAAGACTGGGTAGACTAGTGTCAGGTGAGTTACACTAGGAGGAGATAAGACTGGTAGACAAGTGCCAGGTGAGTTACACTAGGAGGAGATAAGACTGGTAGAGACTAGTGTCAGGTGAGTTACACTAGGAGGAGATAAGACTGGTAGACTAGTGTCAGGTGAGTTACACTAGGAGGAGATAAGACTGGTAGACAAGTGTCAGGTGAGTTTACACTAGGAGTGAGATAAGACTGGCAGACTAGTGTCAGGTGAGCTCTAGAGGAGATAAGACTGGTAGACTAGTGTCAGGTGAGTTACACTAGGAGTGAGATAAGACTGGCCGACTAGTGTCAGGTGAGTTACACTAGGAGGAGATAAGATAAGACTGGTAGACTAGTGTCAGGTGAGTTACACTAGAGGAGATAAGACTGGTAGACTAGTGTCAGGGTGAGTGAGATAGACTGTAGACTAGGAGGAGATAAGGAGATAAGACTGGTAGACTAGTGTCAGGTGAGTTACACTAGAGGAGATAAGACTAGTAGACTAGTGTCAGGTGAGTTACACTAGGAGGAGATAAGATAAGACTGTGTCAGAGCTAGTAAGACTCAGACTGTGAGGTTAGTTACACTAGGAGGAGATAAGACTGGTAGACTAGTGTCAGTGAGTTAATAGGAGGAGATAAGATAGACAAGAACTGGAGGAGATAAGACAGACTAGTGTCAGGTGAGTTACACTAGGAGGAGATAAGATAAGACTGGTAGACTAGTGGGTCAAGGGGTGAGTTACACTAGGAGGAGATAAGATAAGACTGGTAGACTGGTGCCAGGTGAGTTACACTAGAGGAGATAAGATAAGACTAGTAGACTAGTGTCAGGTGAGTTACACTAGGAGGAGATAAGACTGGGTAGACTAGTGTCAGGTGAGTTACACTAGAGGAGATAAGACTGGGTAGACTAGTGTCAGGTGAGTTACACTAGGAGGAGATAAGACTGTAGACTAGTGTCAGGTGAGCGCTACACTTAGAGGAGAGATAAGACTGGTAGACTAGTGTCAGGAGTTACACTAGGAGGAGATAAGACTGGTAGACTAGTGTCAGTGAGTTAGACTCAGGAGGAGATAAGATAAGACTAGGAGTGAGAGTAAGATAAGATGGTAGACTAGTGTCAGGTGAGTTACACTAGGAGGAGATAAGACTGGTAGACTAGTGTCAGGTGAGTTACACTAGAGGAGATAAGATAAGACTGGGTAGACTAGTGTGAGGTGAGTTACACTAGAGGAGATAAGACTGGCAGACTAGTGTCAGGTGAGTTACACTAGGAGGAGATAAGACTGGTAGACTAGTGTCAGGTGAGTTACACTAGAGGAGATAAGACTGGTAGACTAGTGTCAGGTGAGTTACACTAGGAGGAGATAAGACTGGTGGACTAGTGTCAGGTGAGTTACACTAGAGGAGATAAGATAAGACTAGTAGACAAGTGTCAGTGAGTTACACTAGGAGGAGATAAGACTGGCAGACTAGTGTCAGTGAGCTACACTAGGAGAGATAAGACTGGTAGACTAGTGTGATGAGTTACACTAGAGAGGAGATAAGACTGGTAGACTAGTGTCAGGTGAGTTACACTAGGAGGAGATAAGATCAGTAGACTAGTGTCAGTGAGCTACACTAGGAGGAGATAAGACTGGCAGACTAGTGTCAGGTGAGTTACACCTAGGAGGAGATAAGACTGGTAGACAAGTGTCAGTGAGTTACACTAGGAGGAGATAAGATAAGACTGGTAGACTAGTGTCAGGTTAGTTACACTAGGAGGAGAGATAAGACTGGTAGACAAGTGTCAGGTTAGTTACACTAGGAGGAGATAAGATAAGACTGGGTAGACTAGTGTCAGGTGAGTTACACTAGGGAGGAGATAAACTAGTAGACTAAGGTGAGTTACTGGGGAGATAAGACCAGTAGACTAGTGTCAGGTGAGTTACACTAGGAGGAGATAAGATAAGACTGTGTCAGACACTAGGAGGAGATAAGACTGGTAGACTAGTGTCAGGTGAGTTACACTAGGAGGAGATAAGATAAGACTGGTAGACTAGTGTCAGGTGAGTTACACTAGGAGGAGATATGATAAGACTGGTAGACTAGTGTCAGGTGAGTTAGACTAGGAGGAGATAAGATAAGACTAGTTGACTAGTGTCAGGTGAGTTACACTAGGAGGAGATAAGACTGGTAGACTAGTGTCAGGTGAGTTACACTAGGAGGAGATAAGACTGGTAGACTAGTGTCAGGTGAGTTACACTAGGAGGAGATAAGATAAGACTGGTAGACTAGTGTCAGGTGAGTTACACTAGGAGGAGTATAAGACTAGGCTAGACTAGTTCTCAGGTGAGTTACACTAGAGGAGTAAGACTGGTAGACTAGTATCAGGTGAGTTACACTCAGAGGAGAGAAGACTGGTAGACTAGTGTCAGGTGAGTTACACTAGGAGATAAGACTGGTAGACAAGTGTCAGGTGAGTTACACTAGGAGGAGATAAGACTGGTAGACTAGTGTCAGTGAGTTACACTAGGGAGGAGATAAGACTGGTAGACAGGAGTGTCAGGTGAGTTACACTAGAGGAGGATAAGACTGGTAGACTAGTGTCAGGTGAGTTACACTAGGAGGAGATAAGACTAGTAGACTAGTGTCATGAGCACTAGGAGGAGATAAGACTAGACTCAGTGTCAGGTGAGTTACACTAGGAGGAGATAAGA
>NW_026286952.1:0-6919 GCF_023373465.1 Oncorhynchus keta | reverse complement strand
CAAATGGACGGAGGGCCAAATAAAAAATTTAGCTACAAGCCGAGGGCCGGATGATCAGATAAATAAAGCAATATTTTCTTATGGCTCTGTCAGTAATCTTTAATTTTCAACAGACACAAAGACAAATTTCCTTTATATAAAAATCCCCATAACATGAACATTAAATGAAAGAAACCGGTATTCAAGGCACCATCAGTAGCCTATATTTTCTATTTTAGCAAAAAGTGGGCTAAATTTACTTCAAAGAAAAAAACAATAATAGCAATTTTCTATCATCCACTCAACTGAAATATTTTTAAAATATAATTGGATTGAAATACAATAAAATAAAGTGCAAAAATCTATTAATCAAAAACAACACTTTGTTTAAGGAGAAGTAACATGCAGTGAAAACAAATATTAAACTTTAACTTTTTAAACTTGAACTGAGTAAAAACTCTAAATATGTGATTGCACAGTAATGTTCACTTGTTTGAGGTTGAGGGTGATACTTGGTGGTGTCCCATCTTTTCCACAAGTTCATCAATGTTCGGGGTAAGGCTCTGAGCTGAGGAAATCCTCAGAATTGAGTGGAGGTGTTCAGCAGTAAGTCGACTTCTGTGTGATGTTTTGTTCAAGTTCATCAAAGAAAACAGTTGTTCACACAGGTATGTGCTGCCAAACATAGACAACGTTTGAGCAGCCTGGATGCGCAGCTGGGGCATTGTGTCGGGAGGAAACGGGCGAACTCCGCAGCACCCACTGCCGCATATTTTGCCCTCAGTGCATCATTGCATTGGAGGTCAATCAACTCCATTTGGAGGTTTGGTGGTGAGCTTTCCACGTCAACAGCAAATGGGTTACCGAGCAGTTCCAACCTGCTTTTTTGTGCTTCAAAGTCAGCAAATCGGCGTCGAAAGTCAGCGGCAAGCATACCTATTTTATCAGCCAACTGTGCGCTCGGGAACGCACTGGTAGAGAGCTTCTCTTTCATGGTCTGGCAGCTGGGAAAGTGGCTCAAATTTCTTTCCGCATCTGCGTCTCCACAGAGTCAGTTTGGTTTTAAATGCCTTCACTGTACTGTACATATCAGAGATGACACGATCCCGACCCTGCAGCTGCAAGTTCATTGCATTCAGATGACTCGTAATGTCACACAGAAAAGCCATTTCACACAGAAACATTTCGTCTCGGAGTTGTGTTGTGTCTTTCCCTTTGCTGTCCAGAACAGACAAATCTCCTCACGACTCGAAACATCTTTGAAGCACCTTTCCCTGGCTTAGCCATCGCACCTCTGTGTGATAAGGCAAATCACCATGCTCCGTTTCTAACTCCGTCAGAAATGCCTTGAACTGGCGGTGATTCAAACCTTTGGCTCTGATAAAGTTAACTGTGCGCGTGATGATGCTCATTACATGCTCCATTTTCAAGGCTTTACCGCACAACGCTTCCTGGTGTATGATACAATGATAAGCTGTCAGCTCACCTGTCGCGTTTTCCTCTTGCATCTTTTCCCCGTATCTTCGCCACCAGTCCGCTCCTGTGTCCACACATCGCCAGGTGCTCCGTCGGTTGTCAAACCCCGCGAGTTTTTCCCAAGGCAGCTCCATCTCATTTACACATCTTGACACCTCTTCATACAAATCATGCCCCGTAGTTGTGCCATGCATAGGACGTAAAGCCAAAAACTCCTCTGTCACGCTTAGGCTGGAGTCCACTCCGCGGATGAAAATTGACAACTGGGCAATGTCAGAAATGTCGGTGCTCTCATCCACAGCCAGGAATATGCAATGAAATCTTTTCCCTTTTTCACAAGCTGCTCTTTTAGATTGATGGACAACTGGTCTACTCTCTCGGCAATGGTGTTTCTGCTCAGACTCACATTTAAAAGAGTTGCCTTTTTCTGGGCAAACTTCGTCACAAACTTTAATCATGCAGTTTTTGATGAAATCCCCCTCCGTAAATGGCCGGGCTGATTTAGCGATCTCTTCTGCCAAAATAAAACTGGCCTTGACAGCAGCCTGGCCTTGTGATTTGGCTTTTTGAACAGAGCCTGTCGAGATTTGAGGCCTCGTTTTAATTCCTCTGCCTTTTGTAGCCTTTGTTCCATGTCCATATTCTTGTTTTTTGTCCGCGTGTTTCGTTTCATAATGTCGTCTCAGATTATACTCTTTCAGTACCGCCACTTTCTCCACACAGAGAAGACACACAGGTTTTTCCAGCTACCTCCGTGAACAAATACTCCGACTCCCACCTATGTTTGAAACCCCGGTTCTCAGTGTCCACCTTCCCGTTTTGCCATTTTTGATGGGTATCTGAAAGTTAATTTTACTGTGATGCTGACAACTGCTGTGCCAATAAATATTGAAATGAAGCAGCCTACTGCTCGGTGCGTCACCGTTGCATTATGGAAATGTAGTATTGGTGCGTGTAAAAGATCTGCGGGCTGCCGGCTTGCTGCGGTCTGCAGGCGGTTCTAATAATAAATCAAAGATCATCCAGGGGCCGTAAAAAACCTTCTCGCCGGGCGGATGTGGCCCGCGGGCCTTGACTCTGACATATGTGCTCTAGGGGTTAGGAGCTACTGGGGTAAAGGAATCCTCTAGGGGTTAGGAGCTACTGAGGTAAAGGAATCCTCTAGGGGTTAGGAGCTACTGGGGTAAAGGAATCCTCTAGGGGTTAGGAGCTACTGGGGTAAAGGAATCCTCTAAGGGTTAGGAGCTACTGAGGTAAAGGAATCCTCTAGGGGTTAGGAGCTACTGGGGTAAAGGAATACGTTAAAACTAACAGAGAACTCAGCTTCCTGGGACCCATCTAACCTGGCGAAGTCACACTCCCGGAGGTATCTGGCATTGTTCATGTGTCCCAGGTCGATATCGTGAAGCAGGACGCGCCCCGACACACTCTGTTCCCCCAGGACGTCCCACACCGGCTTCTGGAACCAGGCCCTGACCACCGTGACCGCCGCACGCACGAAGTACCACACATCCAGACTGGAGAACAGCAGCAGCAACACCCTAACACCCACAGTAACATCTCCCTGGAGAAGGGGGAGAGGTAGTGTTACACGACAGCAATACAGACAGACAGCAATACAGACAGACAGACAGCAATACAGACAGCAATACAGGCAGCAAGACAGCAATACAGACAGACAGCAATACAGACAAACAGCAATACAGACAAACAGCAATACAGACAGCAATACAGGCAGCAAGACAGCAATACAGACAGACAGCAATACAGACAAACAGCAATACAGACAAACAGCAATACAGACAAACAGCAATACAGACAGACAGCAATACAGACAGACAGCAATACAGACAGACAGCAATACAGACAAACAGCAATACAGACAAACAGCAATACAGACAAACAGCAATACAGACAAACAGCAATACAGACAAACAGCAATACAGACAAACAGCAATACAGGCAGACAGCAATACAGGCAGACAGCAATACAGGCAGACAGCAATACAGGCAGACAGCAATACAGGCAGACAGCAATACAGACAGACAGCATTACAGGCAGCAATACAGACAGACAGCAATACAGACAGCAATACAGACAGCAATACAGACAGCAATACAGGCAGCAATACAGGCAGCAATACAGACAGACAGCAATACAGACAGACAGCAATACAGACAGACAGCAATACAGACAGACAGCAATACAGACAGACAGCAATACAGACAGCAATACAGGCAGACAGCAATACAGACAGCAATACAGACAGCAATACAGACAGCAATACAGACAGCAATACAGACAGGCAGGCGAATAGTTTCAGCAGGGACATCAGGGTAGGGTGTAGACAACTACACTGACAGGCCTGGCTGCCTTCATTACAAGGGCACATCAGCTATGTGGGGATTTGAAATAAATAAAAACAGGTTCAGCTTGAAAGGTGTAGAAGCCTGGTAGGTGTGAATGATTCATGGACAGGGTTAGCTGGAACAGTATGTACATCTATCGCCCCACAAGTTGTCCGGGATACTGTACACATACCCTGCAGAGGTCTAGAAAATGAGCCGATACAGCTAAAGCTAATCACTAAAATATCACAGTTTGGCCTCTTACTGACAGCAAATACATTCAGCAAACAATTTCTCCTACTTTAGATTAGCTCTCAAGAACCCAAGTGGGGTATACCCAGCTTCCAGCCGGCCCACCTCGAGTTCCCAGCTGATGGTACTGATCACAGCTGGCTCACTTGTAGTGGTGTAAAGTACTTAAGTAGTACTTTCAAGTATTTTTACTGAGGTAGTTTATGTATTCATCTGTACTTTACTATTTATATTTTTGACAACTTTTCCTTCACTTACATTCCTAAAGAAAATAATGTACTTTTTACTTCACACATTTTCCCTCAAACCCAAAAGTAATGTTTTGAATGCTAAGCAGGACAGGAAAATGGTCTAATTCACACACTAATCAAGAGAACATCCCTGGTCATCCCTACTGCCTCAGATCTCATTTATTTAACCTTTATTTGATGTGATCTGTTGAACTCACTAAACAGTGTGACTGTTGGAGCCCCTGGCTATCAGTAAAAAAATTTTTTTATGCAACATACTGATCAGCTACCAATAGATTGTTTTGAATATATAATCTAGCTGAACCTGAGTGACATGAGTCGTCCTCTAATGATCTCCCAGCTTGGTTAGAAAGTTGTCGTGCGTAAAACCAGTCTATTAACGCCAAATAATACCGTCAGTTCACCCTCAAAACACTAGCTGAATAGGGAGTGTTTGATTATGCAGTATATTATCTATATACGGTATTTAGCTTCCATTTATAAACCTTCATAAAGATTCCACATCAAATAGCCTAACAATGTGGTCGCCTGGTGGATCAATTCAGTCTCTATTGTTAAACTCAGCAGGTTGGCTGGCTAATAGTCTACACAAATGGGTTGCAATATTCAAGGTAAATCTAATCCAACTTGAGACTCCCCTAAAGTCTTTTTTCTATGTACATTTTTAAAATACTTATTTTCCACCATAATTTCCACCTACAATGTGATTGTCTGGATTTTTTCTATCATTTTGTCTGTCATAGTTGAAGTGTACCTATGATGAAAATTACAGGCCTCTCATCTTTTTAAGTGGGAGAACTTGCACAATTGGTGGCTGATTAAATACTTTTTTGCCCCACTATATATATATATAAATAGGGTTAAATTGATACACGGTTAGGTTTAGTGTTAAATTGATATGGTTAGGGTTAGTGTCCCAACACAGTCATATGTCCATATAAGAGCATGTCAATGGAAGACAGAGTGGACTACCGATGCCAGTTAGCCATCTGCGTCTCCTAAACAGGAGAATGATGCCACCA
Organism: Oncorhynchus keta; assembly: GCF_023373465.1. Lineage (NCBI taxonomy): Eukaryota > Metazoa > Chordata > Actinopteri > Salmoniformes > Salmonidae > Oncorhynchus > Oncorhynchus keta. The sequence continues at coordinate 1,590 of NW_026286952.1, read as the reverse complement.
ACGAAGTTGTCTCAGAAAAATACTGCTGGCACCAACCGGTAAGAGTGTATTTTTAGTTGTGAAATTATTTCGATGTGATAAGAAAGTAAAGGGATTTTTGCTTCTAGAACCGTACCGCAATTGAGAATCGATTCACGTTCAGGATGTAGCATTTTTGTCGGTTTCGGCTTCCAGAGCCAAGTTGGCCTTTAAACAGAACATGTAGCAAGCTAAGGTCCTTGGACTATACGGAGTAACTTTAAACTCCTGTAGTCCAGTATTGGGCTAGCCTAATACAGTGGTTCTCAACTGGTTTTGTTAAATTCACTGGTTTGAGATAAAAAAAAAATCTACCAAATTCACTAAATAGTGCTGCTAATAACTGTTGAAATTACTAATGGGAAGAAAAAGAGTTCAGAGGTTAAATAAATAAAATCAAAAGTTTAATTATCATTTCTACACACTTTCTACCTGGTTTGAGTCATTCAGACTATTGTCTTGGCCATTCACCCTTAATGCCACATACACAATCCATGTTTCAAAGTTTAAAAATCCTTCTTTAACCCATCTCCTCACCAAATCTACTCTGATTTGAAGTGGATTTACCAAGTTACATCAATAAGGGATCATAGCTTTCACCTGGATTCACCTGGTCATAGAAAGAGCATGTCATGTTTTGTACACTCAGTTTGTATATAAAAGGGAAATGTAGATTAGCCTCCCTCCATATAAAAGTGGCACAGTAAAGATGTTATAATCTTCCAAATGTGAATTAGATATTAACACATTTTTAAGCAAACTTAGAAATGACATGAACTCACAGTGGACAGCGCAGACCAACGTTGAAGTTTAGTCGCAACAAACTTACATGACTGTTTTGATCAGAAACTTGTTGTCCGAAATCAACACAGCGCGTTCACCGTCTTATCCTGAAACTCCGGGCTGCCGTTCAGGCTGAGAAACAATTACAGAAATAGATTTGAAGAGCAGATATTTATCAAACAAATCTGTGTAGCTGTCACTCTCCCTCGACAAAAAAAACAGTCTCGTGTGGAATTCACAACTTCCCAAGTCAAGTAAAACCTATTCTAAATGTTTAAATAGTTATGTTACATTTGATACCGGAGCTCCGAGGTATGCGTTGAAATCACTAAGCACTTTTCCGTCTTCTTCGGTGGGGTTTATCGGCGTTTGGTATCCAATATTATGGTCCATTACCGCCACCTACTGTACTGGAGTGTGAGCCAGAGACACGGATAAACTAAATCCTACCTGTCAGCCCCGTTGCACTTAAAAAAATATAAAATATTTGCGACTATATCTAATGACGTTCTACTCACTGTACTCTTTAAACTAATTCCCTGTATCCCCCCCTCATACTAGATCTCATCCTCTCTCTTTCCCTACAATAATGTCCACACTGTATCAATACACAGCCAGTTGTTTAAATGTAAATACACGCTCCACTGTCTCTGTTTCCTGGCATTACTCACATTTTCCTGTTGGATGCTTTCATTTCACATGTTTTAATCAACTGGCTGTGTCCCAGCCTTAATCAACTGGCTGTGTCCCAGCCTTAAACAACTGGCTGTGTCCCAGCCTTAATCAACT
>NW_026286951.1:0-6449 GCF_023373465.1 Oncorhynchus keta | reverse complement strand
GGTATTTTACTGTAAACCTCTGGCATCATATCAGAGATAGGTGTTGTGGGTATTTTACTGTAAACCTCTGGCATCATATCAGAGATAGGTGTTGTGGGTATTTTACTGTAAACCTCTGGCATCATATCAGAGATAGGTGTTGTGGGTATTTTACTGTAAACCTCTGGCATCATATCAGAGATAGGTGTTGTGGGTATTTAACTATAAACCTCTGGCATCATATCAGAGATAGGTGTTGTGGGTATTTTACTGTAAACCTCTGGCATCATATCAGAGATAGGTGTTGTGGGTATTTTACTGTAAACCTCTGGCATCATATCAGAGATAGGTGTTGTGGGTATTTAATTATAAACCTCTGGCATCATATCAGAGATAGGTGTTGTGGGTATTTTACTGTAAACCTCTGGCATCATATCAGAGATAGGTGTTGTGGGTATTTTACTGTAAACCTCTGGCATCATATCAGAGATAGGTGTTGTGGGTATTTTACTGTAAACCTCTGGCATCATATCAGAGATAGGTGTTGTGGGTATTTTACTATAAACCTCTGGCATCATATCAGAGATAGGTGTTGTGGGTATTTTACTATAAACCTCTGGCATCATATCAGAGATAGGTGTTGTGGGTATTTTACTGTAAACCTCTGGCATCATATCAGAGATAGGTGTTGTGGGTATTTAATTATAAACCTCTGGCATCATATCAGAGATAGGTGTTGTGGGTATTTTACTGTAAACCTCTGGCATCATATCAGAGATAGGTGTTGTGGGTATTTTTACTGTAAACCTCTGGCATCATATCAGAGATAGGTGTTGTGGGTATTTTACTGTAAACCTCTGGCATCATATCAGAGATAGGTGTTGTGGGTATTTTACTATAAACTCTGGCATCATATCAGAGATAGGTGTTGTGGGTATTTTACTATAAACCTCTGGCATCATATCAGAGATAGGTGTTGTGGGTATTTTACTGTAAACCTCTGGCATCATATCAGAGATAGGTGTTGTGGGTATTTTACTGTAAACCTCTGGCATCATATCAGAGATAGGTGTTGTGGGTATTTTACTATAAACCTCTGGCATCATATCAGAGATAGGTGTTGTGGGTATTTTACTGTAAACCTCTGGCATCATATCAGAGATAGGTGTTGTTGGTATTTTACTATAAACCTCTGGCATCATATCAGAGATAGGTGTTGTTGGTATTTTACTGTAAACCTCTGGCATCATATCAGAGATAGGTGTTGTGGGTATTTTACTATAAACCTCTGGCATCATATCAGAGATAGGTGTTGTGGGTATTTTACTGTAAACCTCTGGCATCATATCAGAGATAGGTGTTGTGGGTATTTTACTATAAACCTCTGGCATCATATCAGAGATAGGTGTTGTGGGTATTTTACTGTAAACCTCTGGCATCATATCAGAGATAGGTGTTGTGGGTATTTTACTATAAACCTCTGGCATCATATCAGAGATAGGTGTTGTTGGTATTTTACTATAAACCTCTGGCATCATATCAGAGATAGGTGTTGTTGGTATTTTACTATAAACCTCTGGCATCATATCAGAGATAGGTGTTGTGGGTATTTTACTATAAACCTCTCACATAATATCAGAGATAGGTGTTGTGGGTATTTTACTATAAACCTCTGGCATCATATCAGAGATAGGTGTTGTGGGTATTTTACTGTAAACCTCTGGCATCATATCAGAGATAGGTGTTGTGGGTATTTTACTATAAACCTCTGGCATCATATCAGAGATAGGTGTTGTGGGTATTTTACTGTAAACCTCTGGCATCATATCAGAGATAGGTGTTGTGGGTATTTTACTATAAACCTCTGGCATCATATCAGAGATAGGTGTTGTGGGTATTTTACTATAAACCTCTGGCATCATATCAGAGATAGGTGTTGTGGGTATTTTACTATAAACCTCTGGCATCATATCAGAGATAGGTGTTGTGGGTATTTTACTATAAACCTCTGGCATCATATCAGAGATAGGTGTTGTGGGTATTTTACTATAAACCTCTACATCATATCAGAGATATAGAGAATGTCCTGACAAGTCACCAGAATGTCCTGACAAGTCACCAGAATGTCCTGACTAGTCACCAGAATGTCCTGACAAGTCACTAGAATGTCCTGACAAGTCACCAGAATGTCCTGACTAGTCACCAGAATGTCCTGACTAGTCACCAGAATGTCCTGACAAGTCACTAGAATGTCCTGACAAGTCACTAGAATGTCCTGACAAGTCACCAGAATGTCCTGGCATGTCACTAGAATGTCCTGAAAGGTTAGTAGAATGTCCTGACAAGTCTCCAGAATGTCCTGACAAGTCACAAGAATGTCCTGACAAGTCACTAGAATGTCCTGACAAGTCACTAGAATGTCCTGACAAGTCACTAGAATGTCCTGGCAAGTCATTAGAATGTCCTGACAAGTCACTAGATTGTCCTGACAAGTTAGCAGAATGTCCTGACAAGTCACTAGATTGTCCTGACAAGTTAGCAGAATGTCCTGAAAAGTCAATAGAATGTCCTGAAAAGTGAATAGAATGTCCTGAAAAGTCAATAGAATGTCCTGAAAAGTCAATAGCATGTCCTGAAAAGTCAGCAGAATGTCCTGAAAAGTCAATAGCATGTCCTGAAAAGTCAGCAGAATGTCCTGAAAAGTCAGCAGAATGTCCTGAAAAGTCAGCAGAATGTCCTGAAAAGTCAGCAGAATGTCCTGAAAAGTCAGCAAGAATGTCCTGAAAAAGTCAGCAGAATGGCCTGACAAGTCAGCAGAATGTCCTGAAAAGTCAGCAGAATGTCCTGAAAAGTCAGCAGAATGTCCTGAAAAGTCAGCAGAATGTCCTGAAAAGTCAGCAGAATGTCCTGAAAAGTCAGCAGAATGGCCTGACAAGTCAGCAGAATGTCCTGAAAAGTCAGCAGAATGGCCTGACAGGTTAGCAGAATGTCCTGACTAGTCAGCCGAATGGCCTGACAGGTTAGCTAGAATGTCCTGACAAATCACCTGAACATCCGAACAAGATTGGAACAAGAACATTTTGAAAAGTCAGGACTGAATGTTTTAAAATTCTAGTTTCAGGCTTAAGGGTTAGGATTTGGGGTTAAGGTTAGAGTTAGAGTTAGGTTTAGGGTTAGTTTTAAGATGAGGGTTTAGGGTTAATGTCAAGGTTTAGAGTTAGGGTCAAGGTTAGAGTTAAGGTTTAGGGTTAGGGGTTGAGAGGAAAATAGGATTTTAAAGTGGGGATACATTTGTACTCCCCAAAACGACCTAAAAGTTAATGAAAACCAAGCTGTGTGTGCTCTTTCCTTCTGAGCAGGGAGTGGGTTGGGAGGTGAGTATGGATTGGGTTAGGGTGAGTAGGGAGTGGGTTAGGAGGTAGTATGGATTGGGTTAGGGTGAGTAGGGAGTGGGTTAGGAGGTGAGTAGGGAGGTGGGTTGAGGAGGTGAGTATGGATTGGAGTTGAGGGTGAGTAGGGAGTTGGTTAGGAGGTGAGTAGAGTGGGTTAGGAGGTGAGTAGGGAGTGGGTTAGGAGGTAGTAGGGAGTGGGTTAGGAGGTGAGTATGGATTGGGTTAGGAGTGAGTGGGGAGTTGGTTGGGAGGTGAGTAGGGGAGTGGGTTAGGAGGTGAGTAGGGAGTGGGTTAGGAGGTGAGTGAGGGAGTGGGTTGAGGGAGTGAGTAGGAAGTGGGTTAGGAGGTGAGTAGAGTGGGTTAGGAGGTGGTAGGGAGTGGAGTTAGGAGAGTGAGTATGGGTGGGTTAGGGCCGTGAGTAGGGAGTGGGTTAGGAGGTGTGAGTAAGGAGAGTGGGTTAGGAGGTGACTAGGGAGTGGGTTAGGAGGTGAAGTATGGAGTAGGGTAGGACGTGAGAGTAAAGGTGGGTTAGGAGGTGAGTAGGGAGTGGGTTAGGGTGAGTAGGGAGTGGGTTAGGATGAGTAGGAAATGGGTTAGGACGTGAGTAGGATGTGGAGTTGGGACGTGAGTAGGAGTGGGTTAGGAGGTGAGTAGGAGTGGGTTAGGAGGTGAGTAGGAGTGGGTTAGGAGGTGAGTAGGGAGTGGGTTAGGAGGTGAGTAGGAGTGGGTTAGGAGGTGAGTAGGGAGTGGGTTAGGAGGTGAGTATGGAGTGGGTTAGGAGGTGAGTAGGGAGTTCACAAGAAGTAAGTAAAGTAAAATTAGTGATAAGTAGTAATTGAAAGTAGTAAAGAAGTAAATTCAGTAAATACAGAAATAAATTAAAAGGCTAAATAAAGTGGGTTAGGAGGTGAGTAGGTAGTGGGTTAGGAGGTAAGTAGAGGTGGGTTAGGAGGTGAGTAGGGAGTGATTTAGGAGGTGAGTAGGAGTAGGTTAGGAGGTAAATACAAGTGATTTAGGAGGTAATAAAAGTAATTAAAGTTAGGAGGTGAGTAAATAAAATGAGTAGGAAAAGTGAATAGGGAGTGGGTTAGGAGGTGGTAAAGGTGGGTTGAAAAGTGATAGGTAGTGGGTAATAAAGTAAATTACAAGGTAAATAAGTGGGTTAGGAGGTGAGTAGGGAATGGGTTAGGTTGAGTAGGTAGTGGGTTAGGAGGTAATAAAAATAATTAGGAGGTGAGTAGGGAGTGGGTTAGGAGGTAAATAAAGAGTGGGTTAGGAGGTGAGTATAAAAAGTGGTTAAAGTAAATAAATATCTAAATTAAGAAAAGTAAATAAAGAAATGGGTTAGGAGGTAAATAGGGGTGATTTAGGAGGTGAGTAAGGGAGTGGGTTAGGAGGTGAGTAAAAAGGAGTAATTTAATAAAGGTTAAAGTAGGGAGTGGGTTAGGAGGTGAGTAAAAATGGTTTAGGAAATGAGTAGGGAAATGGGTTGGGAGGTGAGTAAAAGTGATTTAGGGTAATAAAAAGTGGGTTAAAGTGGTAGGGAGTTAAAGTAAATAGGGTGTGGGCAGCAAGCTCATCATGTAGATCATGTGACAGGTGATGCTCTACAGGTCTGGCTATAGAACAGCTCATCATGTAGATCATGTGACAGGGTGATGCTCTACAGGTCTGGCTATAGAACAGCTCATCATGTAGATCATGTGACAGGGTGATGCTCTACGTCTGGCTATAGAACAGCTCATCATGTAGATCATGTGACAGGAGTGATGCTCTGGAGTCTGGCTATAGAACAGCTTTCATCCGCATGTAGATCATGTGACAGGGTGATGCTCTACACGTCTGGCTATAGAACAGCTCATCATGTAGATCATGTGACAGGGTGATGCTCTACAGGTCTGGCTATAGAACAGCTCATCATGTAGATCATGTGACAGGGTGATGCTCTACACGTCTGGCTATAGAAACAGCTCATCATGTAGATCATGTGACAGGGTGATGCTCTACAGGTCTGGCTATAGAACAGCTCATCATGTAGATCATGTGACAGGGTGATGCTCTACACGTCTGGCTATAGAACATCTCATTATGTAGATCATGTGACAGGGTGATGCTCTACAGGTCTGGCTATAGAACAGCTCATCATGTAGATCATGTGACAGGAGTGATGCTCTACAGGTCTGGCTATAGAACAGCTCATCATGTAGATCATGTGACAGGGTGATGCTCTACAGGTCTGGCTATAGAACGGCTCATCATGTAGATCATGTGACAGGGTGATGCTCTACAGCGTCTGGCTATAGAACAGCTCATCATGTAGATCATGTGACAGGGGTGATGCTCTACAGGTCTGGCTATAGAACAGCTCATCATGTAGATCATGTGACAGGAGTGATGCTCTACAGGTCTGGCTATAGAACAGCTCATCATGTAGATCATGTGACAGGGTGATGCTCTACAGGTCTGGCTATAGAACAGCTCATCATGTAGATCATGTGACAGGAGTGATGCTCTACAGGTCTGGCTATAGAACAGCTCATCATGTAGATCATGTGACAGGGTGATGCTCTACAGGTCTGGCTATAGAACAGCTCATCATGTAGATCATGTGACAGGGTGATGCTCTACAGGTCTGGCTATAGAACAGCTCATCATGTAGATCATGTGACAGGGTGATGCTCTACACGTCTGGCTATAGAACAGCTCATCATGTAGATCATGTGACAGGGTGATGCTCTACAGGTCTGGCTATAGAACAGCGCATCATGTAGATCATGTGACAGAGGTGATGCTCTACAGGTCTGGCTATAGAACAGCTCATCATGTAGATCATGTGACAGGGTGATGCTCTACAGGTCTGGCTATAGAACAGCTCATCATGTAGATCATGTGACAGGGTGATGCTCTACAGGTCTGGCTATAGAACAGCTCATCATGTAGATCATGTGACAGGGTGATGCTCTACAGGTCTGGCTATAGAACAGCTCATCATGTAGATCATGTGACAGGGTGATGCTCTACAGGTCTGGCTATAGAACAGCTCATCATGTAGATCATGTGACAGGGTGATGCTCTACA
>NW_026286950.1:0-15832 GCF_023373465.1 Oncorhynchus keta | reverse complement strand
CACAATGACATCCGAGACACTCTATTTGGTATAATATGTTACATTTCATATGGTATGTATTAATTTGTGGATGTCACAGAGTATAAAACACACCTGCATGTCTTCTGATGGTTTCAAAGTCTGAAATATAGAGTGAGAGACTGTTGGTTATGAAAATGAGCAACATACTGATGGATATCTCAAACTACTGTTAAAGGACATTTGTGTTGTTCAACCCAGACCTCAAACTATGCAGACCTATAATAACTTTAATCTTAGTGAACATATGGGGAGAAACACTGGCATATCTGACACCCCAGCAGTGCCAGGAAGGTGGGGAGACCAAGAGCCAATTTGTTATACAGTATACGCACAGTATATATAATAAATCATTTGGACAGTAACCCTCCATAAATTCATTCATAAACCTTTTTCTTTTCCATATGTGATAGGAAGCTAAATGTGTTTTTTTTTGGCCACAGGAATGTGACTGAAAAAGTGAAAAAGAAACTGATTGATAGTTTGATGGGATAGTCAGGGATGGTAGAAACAGCTTGAGTTGCCGTAGCAACATCAGTGAAACTGGGCAGAAGGGAGTTGTACTTCAAATACAGCAGTTCAGTAACATCAATAATGAACTAATATTTGTTTTATTTAACTTCTATTTAACTAGGCAATTCAGTTTAGAAACAAATTCTTATTTTACAATGAGGGCCTACCCCGGCCAAAACCTCCCCTAACCCGGACGACGCTGGGCCAATTGTGCGCCGCCCTATGGGACTCCCGATCACAGCCAGTTGGGATACAGCCCGGGATCAAACCATGTAGTGACGCCTCTAGCACTGAGATGCAATGCCTTAGACCGCTGCGTCACTCGGGAGCCCACAAGCTGACAGTCCCTGAAATCAGGCACTAGAATTATGTAAAAATATGTTCATGTTTACATGACTTCTTTGTTTGATTTCCCACCGTGTTATAAGTCAGAAGAACATCCAGACCTTACTAGGAACATGTCAACATCCTCTGTAAAATAAACGTGTATTTGCCTCCCTCTGGTGGTAGAAAGTATCACTACATCCATTTATTTTACTTCACTGCAATGTTACTTCAAAGGGGCAGTCCTTGGAAAAACATTTTTTAATCCATAGTTCTTTATTAAACATTTTATTCTAGGTGTTCACTGCTCCTTCACACAACAACTCCTTTGGCAGAGGTCACCTAAAATGCTACTTTAATGAACTACAGATTTCAGCAAACAAAGAAAGTTACACAATTACACAGGACAAACAGGTTCACGGTAAGAGTTTAAGAATTTACATTTTTACAAGTATCGACTGATAAGGACTGATAGTCGGAGGTACAGTCCACACACACTCATCACCACTCAACTCCATTGACAAAGCTAACATTTATAAGCCATCATATACAGTTGGTAACAAAGCCTTAATACTTACCCAGCTGAGAAGTCAGGATTTCTACAGATAAACACATACATATAGTCAATTAGACACATCAGTGGTGTCCAAGGAGGAATCAACGTGTGTTAGCTAACTTTCTAGTCTACACTCTAAAAATAAAAGGTTTCTGTATGATCTTTTTGGATAATATAAGGTTTTAAAAAAAAAAGCCTTAAGGTTCATTTAAGAACCTATACTCTGCCATCAGGTCGTGTTTTATTTGTTGTATTTGACCCCTTTTTCTCCCCAGTTGGTAGTTACAGTCTAGTCTCATCGCTGAAACTCCCGTACGGACTTGGGAGAGGCAAAGGTCATTTTTTCCATTTCTTCCGAAACACAACCCAACCAAATGACACAATGCCCACTTAACCCGGAAGCCAGCCGAACCAATGTGTTGGAGGAACCACCTCGCGACGGTGTCAGCGTGCACTGCGCCCGGCCCGCCACAGGAGTCGCTGGTATGCGATGGGACAAGGACATCCCTTCCGGCCAAACCCTCCCCTACCCGGACGATGCTGGGCCCCATTGGTCTCCCGGTCGCGGCCAGCTACGACAGTGCCTGGACTCAAACCCAGAATCTCTAGCGGCACAGCTAGCCTGATGCAGTGCCTTAGATCACTGCGCCACTTGGGAGGCCCGTCAGTTCATTTTGAACCTTTGTAGACTTAAGGGGTGCTTTGAAGAACCTTTTCAAAAGAGGGGTTTCGTTTTGGAACCAGAAAGTGAGTAAAGGGCACTCGTGTGTATAATTCAAATTGAGAACGTTGGCATTATGGGTCAGCTAGGACTCAGGTAAGGCGTTACAATACAGTTTTTTTTTATCACTATTACATGAACTAAGAAACCTTCTACTATATACTCTTTTGTTTTCTAGCCTATGAAATTACCTGTGGGCAAATACATTTGTTTTGTTACACTATAGAAGCGTTGGATTCCCTGTTTTGTGGTTACTTTGGGAGCGTGTCTGATGGCGACATCACATGACTGGATTACGAATTGCCGTTATATTTGACAAAAAACGTAGCTGAATGGAACGCTGACGAAAGGTTTATGAACGTGATCACTCATCAGACCGGAGGTAAAGAGGCGAACATTTCATCTGACCGGAGGTTAAACTAGTGGCGCTCCTCAACTGTAAATGAATGTTCCCAGTGACTGTGTTAGAAGTGACTGATGCTATTGAAGCTCTGTGACTGATTGATTTCAGCTATTCACTGTGTATAAAGGGGAGAAAAGTGTGCTTGTTCTTCCGTTTTGGTTCTGCTCTATGTGTTGAATGAATTTGTGGAACTTGTAAGCTTGGAATCGATCGCTCATGTAGCTTGAAATCGTGTGTCTTTTGTTGTTGGATTTGTGCGCGCGGCAAAAAGAGGACGCTTTGCTGATTGGCTTCTGTGTCTGAGTTGTGATGACTTCATTTTTGGCTCATTCATTAACCTATGCCGTGCTAAAATGTGTTCATACCGTGCTGATGGTTGCAAATCAATGGAATTTAATGGGATTTGATGTTCAGTGCTCTTACCTGCCTTTCCAATGGAAACTTTGCAAAACTTTTAAAATGATCGAGAAGTGCTAAGTTGGGTGCACTTACTAAAAGATAAATGAGATCACACAACTTATGGGAGATGATGGAAATGTTGAAATCTTTGCTGACACAAAGATTACTCAAAGTTGGTTAAGTTGGTGCCTGATCTCAATGAGTCCATAAAGGCTTTGTTATCTGCTGAGAAGGCAAGTGTAATGTTGAACATTATGGCCCAAACGCAGCAATACTGGATCCTTTTGCAACCATTTTGGACGCATGGATGGAAGAAGCACAGTAATAAACAGCGGCTAAAAAAAACTGATGAGGAGGTCCAGCCAAGTTTCTCCAATGTCTCATCAGAACATGTAAATAGATCACAACACAGCAGGCACTCATGACAATCCATCACATCTTCTACCAGGCTCTATTTGAAGGCTGAAAGGGAAGCCTTACTGGTTAAAGCTGAAGCATTGAATAGGAAACAAGCACTGGAGAAACAGGAGGCTCAACTCAAGGCACAAAATAAATGTTTGGAGCTTGAAGCTGAAATATTAGCTAACAGTGCTAAGATGAATGTATTCCATGTGTAGGAAGCAACTCAAGGAATGGGGAAACAAATCAGATGATTTAATGAACGATACCTGAATGCAATGGGAAGGCCTGAAGATACCATGGGGAAGGTTACTCAAAGCAAAATGGTGCCCACCACCACTCAGGTTGTCACCGGTATCCATACCACACAGTCACACATCATGGCTGACCTGGGATCCCCATTGTTCACCATGTCTGTTCATACTGCACAGGGCCAGGGTCAATATACTGTGTTATAACTAAGGACTACCACCACATACAGCACTGTTCATCATAGGTCAACTCACACACAGTAGAGCCTGTTGTAAGACCAAAAGAGGCAGCTGTAACTTCCAACGAGGGGAGGAAGGCCTTTCAACCCAGATCAGGGTGGAGCTGACAACATGGGCAGTATTGTCAACATTCTGCTACACCAAAATGCTATCACTGAAATTCTGGTAAGGCAACAAAGTTTGTCCTAATTACCACCTCTTAGTGTACCACTGGGTGACCCACTAGACTACATATATTTGTACCCGTGTTTAAGGGTGAACCACTAGACTACAGGTTCTGTGTGCATGGCTTTGAACATGCTATCGAAGACCGGGCCGAGAACAGCAAAGACAGGCTGTACCTTTTGGAGAAATTCACCATGGGGCAACTCAAATCAAATCTTGGCTCAGCTCCTTTGTCTTACTGACGTTGAGGGAGAGGTTGTTGTCCTGTCATCACACTGCCAGGTATCTGACCTCCTCCCCAAGGCTGTCTCATTGTTTTCAGTGATCAGGCCTACCACCGTCTGCAAACTTAATGATGGTGTTGGAGTTCTAAGTGACCATGCAGTCATGGGTGAACAGGGAGTACCCGGGAGGACTAAGTACGCACCCCTGAGGGGCCCCCATGTTGAGGGTCAGCATGGCGGATGTATTGTTGTCTACCCTCACCACCTTGGGTCGACCCATCAGCAAGTCCAGGATACAGTTGCAGAGGGAGGTGTTCAGTCCCAGGGTCCTTAGCTTAGTGATGAACTTGGAGAGCACCATGGTGTTGAATGCTGAGCTGTAGTCAATGAACAGCATTCTCACGTAGGTGTTCCTTTTGTCCAGGCGGGAAAGGGTAGTGTAGAGTGCAATAAAGATTGTGTAATCTGTCGATCTGTTGGGGTGGTATGTGAATTGGGGTGGGTCCAGGGTGTCTTGAATGATGGTGTTGATGTGAGCCATGATCAGCCTTTCAAAGCATTTCAAGGATATTGATGTGAGTGCTAAGCGGCAATAGTCATTTAGACAGGTTACCTAGGTGTTGTTGGACACAGGGACTATGGTGGTCTGCTTGAAATATGTTGGTATTACAGACTGGGTCAGGGAAAGGTTGAAAATGTCAGTAAAGACACTTGCCAGCTGGTCAGCGCATGCTCTGAGTACGAGTCCTGCAAATCCGTCTGACCCTGCGGCTTTGTGAGTGAAGAACCTGTTTAAAGGTCTCGCACACATTGGCTACCAAGAGCCAGGTCACACAGCCGTCCGGAACTCATGGTTTAGTGTTTCTTCTCTCGACCGGAGTGTAGAAGGTATTTAGCTCATCTGCTAGGCTCGTGTCACTGGGCAGCTTGTGGCTGCGTTTCCCTTTCTAATCTGTGATAGTTTGCGAGCCCTGCTACATCCGACAAGTGTGTGTAGTAGGATTTGATCTTACTCCTGTATTGATGCTTTGCCTGTTTGATGATTCATCTGAGGGAATAACATGATTTATTCTAAGCGTCTGGGTTTGTGTCCTGCTCCTTGAAAGCGGCAGCCTTCTGCTCAGTGCGGATGCTGCCTGTAATCCATGGCTTCTGGTTGGGACATGTATGTACGGCCACTGTGGGAACGATGTCATCGATGCACTTTAATGAAGCAGGTGACTGATGTGGTAAACTCCTCACCACTTCCGAATTGAGCGTTTCACTGGTACTTCCTGGTTGAGTTTTTACTTGTAAACAGGATTAAGGAGGATAGTTATGGTCAGATTAGCCAAAGATCTAGTCCACATTTACCAACATATGGAGGCTGACAGAGGGTATGCAGAGGCCAAAAGCAGAAAAATGAATCCATGCTTTTGTCACTTCTAGGTTAGACTACTGCAATGCTCTACTTTCCAGCTACCCGGATAAAGCACTAAATAAACTTCAGTTAGTGCTAAATACGGCTGCTAGAATCCTGACTAGAACCAAAAAATGTGATCATATTACTCCAGTGCTAGCCTCCCTACACTGGCTTCCTGTCAAGGCAAGGGCTGATTTCAAGGTTTTACTGCTAACCTACAAAGCATTACATGGGTTTGCTCCTACCTATCTCTCTGATTTGGTCCTGATTTGGTCCTGCCATACATACCTAGAGCTCCATTTTTATGGAATGGTCTGCCTACCCATGTGAGAGACGCAAACTCGGTCTCAACCTTTAAGTCTTTACTGAAGACTCAACTCTTCAGTGGGTCATATGATTGACTGTAGTCTGGCCCAGGAGCGTGAAGGTGAACGGAAAGGCTCTGGAGCAACGAACTGCCCTTGCTGTCTCTGCCTGGCCGGTTCCCCTCTTTCCACTGGGATTCTCTGCCTCTAACCCTATTACAGGGGCTGAGTCACTGGCTTACGAGGGCTCTTTCATACTGTCCCTAGGAGGGGTGCGCCACTTGAGTGGGTTGAGTCACTGATGTGATCTTCCTGTCTGGGTTGGCGCCCCCCCTTGGGTTGTGCTGTGGCGGAAATCTTTGTGGGCTATACTCGGCCTCGTCTCAATAATAATAATATAATAATATATGCCATTTAGCAGACGCTTTTATCCAAAGAGACTTACAGTCATGTGTGCATACATTCTACGTATGGGTGGTCCCGGGAATCGAACCCACTCCCTGGCGTTACAAGCGCCATGCTCTACCAACTGAGCTACAGAAGGACCATGATGGTAAGTTGGTGGTTGAAGATATCCCTCTAGTGGTGTGGGATATCCAAACAGGAATGGGTATCCTTCCTGTTTGGCCCTGTCCGGGGGTGTCATCGGATGGGGCCACAGTGTCTCCTGACCCCTCCTGTCTCAGCCTCCAGTATTTATGCTGCAGTAGTTTATGTGTCGGGGGGCTAGGGTCAGTCTGATATATCTGGAGTAATTCTCCTGTCCTATCCGGTGTCCTGTGTGAATTTAAGTATGCTCTCTCTAATTCTCTCTTTCTCTCTTTCTTTCTCTCTCTCGGAGGACCTGAGCTCTAGGACTACCTGACATGATGACTCCTTGCTGTCCCCAGTCCACCTGGCCGTGCTGCTGCTCCAGTTTCAACTGTTCTGCCTGTGATTATTATTATTTGACCATGCTGGTCATTTATGAACATTTGAACATCTTGGCCATGTTCTGTTATAATCTCCACCCGGCACAGCCAGAAGAGGACTGGTCACCCCACATAGCCTGGTTTCTTCCTAGGTTTTGGCCTTTCTAGGGAGTTTTTCCTAGCCACTGTGCTTCTACACCTGCATTGCTTGCTGTTTGGGGTTTTAGGCTGGGTTTCTGTACAGCACTTTGAGATATCAGCTGATGTACGAAGGGCTATATAAATACATTTGATTTGATTGGCAGGACAGGTCTTCATATAACACAAAGACACAGGGAGTAGCTGTGTTGATTAATAAGAATTTACCCTTCTGTGTAACGAAAATAAATATTGATCTACTGGGACGTTATATAGTGGTCCATGGCAGAATGTATTCTGAATATTGGACCTTGCTTAATGTATATGCACCCAATTATGATTATCATATTTTTATTCGAGAAATATAACCCAAGGTAACGGAATTTCAGGGAACACTCTTAGTTTGGGGCAACTTGATTTTTTTGTCTGGATCAGATTCTGAATACATCCTCCACTAAAAGCAACCTCATTAACTAAGTCAGCCAAATGCACTCTATCATTTATGAAAGACTTACATTTGAAAGACACATGGAGATAGCTCCACCCCCAAGATGGGGATTACTCATTCTACTCCTACCTGCACTCTAATACCTGGATTGATGATCTTTCTCCTATCAACACAGGTAACCCATAGAGTTGTGTAAACTGAGTATTTATCCAGAACTAGCTCAGATCATTCTCCCCTCACACGTTCTGTTTGGATGCCAGATGGAGTTCAAGAGACATATAGATGGAGCCTAAACCCAACTCTTTTAAAAAAAGCAGAATTTTGTCAACTTATCAGAGAACAAATTAAGTTTCAGTGAAAGAAACTGTCCTGCACTGCTGAATTGAATGAATGAATGAAATCCTATTACTACAAAAATAACACCAAAAATCTGTCTCTAAAGAAACATTCCGCTCATTGGTGTATAAAACTCATGGTTCCACCATTAGGGTGCCAGGACAGAGAGAGCTTGGACTGGACTGAGCGGGAGCTGCCCTCCCAGGGGTGGGAGGGCCAAGAGACCAGAGGTGGCAGAACGAGGTGTAGGGTTTGCTCATAGCCTGAAAGAAGGGAGGGGCAGTTCTTCTTGCTGCTACGTAGGCAAGCACCATGATCTTGTAGTGGACGCAAGATTTGACTGGAAGCCAGTGGATTGTGCAAAGGAGCGGGTTGACATGAGAGAACTTGGGAAGGTTGAAAACCAGGCGGGCTGTAGCATTCTGGATCAATTGCAGGGGTTTCATGGCACAAGCAGAGAGCCCAGCCAACAGAGATTTATATTAGTCAAGACTGGAGATGACAAGTGCCTGGATTAGGACCTGTGCTGCTTCCTCTGTGAGGTATGGTCATATGGATGTTGTAGAGCATGAACCTGCGGTAGCGAGACGCTGCTTTGATGTTTTCAGAGAACGACAGGTTGTTGTCTAGGTTCACGCCAAGGTTCTTTGCACTCTGGGTGTGCGAGACTGTGGAGTTGTCAATTGTGATGGAGAGGTGTGATGATATGAATGAGCCAAGTGACTTGGTGTATAGAGAGAAGAGGAGAGAAACTAGAACAGAACCCTGGGTGACACCAGTAGTGAGAGAACATGGTGCAGACCCAGATGCTCTCTACTGATGGTTCCCAGTGTCGAAGGCAGTGGATAGATCTAGGAGGATGAGAATAGATGAGAGAGAGTCTGCTTTGTCAGTACGGAGAGCCTCCGTGGCACAAAGAAGAACAGTCTCGTTTGAGTGACCCGGCCTGAAGCCTGACTGGTTAGGGTCAAGAAGATTGTTCTGAGAGCAATAACGAGAGAGTTAATCAGAGATAGCACGCTCAATTGTTTTGGAAAGAAAAGAAAGGGGTACAGGTCTATAGATTGATGTCAGATGAGTCAAGTGTTGGAGTCAACATGGACTGGTATCCCTTGGGAATGCTTTCAACACCTTGTAAAGTCCATGCCCTAACAAATTGGGGCAAAAGGGGTTGCAACACAATATTAGGAAGGTGTTCCTAATGGTTTGTACTCTCAGCGTATGTCAGACTTGTTCTGGAAGAGGTGGACCAAAGAGTATCTTCCTGAGTTGCAAGAGTAACAAAAATTAACACGAGACGAAAATTTGTCTCTGGGGACATGGTTCTCAGCAATATGACTCTTATCTCTGTACAAAGTGTTGATGGGGTTAAAGGTTCCAAACTGTCTGTTCATCACGTACCTGTGGCCTCAAGGTAAGTTTTGAATTGGATTACGAATAGCCTTTATAAAATGGTTCACATAATTCTTGCAAAGAGATGATCTGAGGACACTACTTACCCTTCTCCTTCCTGAGGTCATCTGTAAACATGTAGAGTAGATGAAATACAGTGAGAACATCATTAACATGAACACTAGAAGATGTAGTCTCTCTCTGGGACTCCTTGTCTCATATCAATGTTCCAACATCAGAACTAACATCTTCAATGAGCTCAAAATAACCTTCTTAAAACGTTTTCGTACTTGAAGTCGGTAAATTAAAGAAAATGTTACTTTTGTGGTTCTAATAATGTTATCGAAGTGATGATCTGAAGACACTACTTACCTCGATTCTCAGTGAGGTAATCTGTAAACATATAGAGTAGATGGAAGACATCATTAACATGAACACTAGAGGATGTAGTCTCTCTCAGGGACTCCTTGGTCAGGATTCAATCCAATGTGCGCTATACTGCAGGGCACTTCACATCTGACAATGCAGGTTTTTAAAGGCATTTTCCACTGGCCTTCATTTCACATTCATGGTCAACACTGCACATGTCGACTCAAGCGAAAAATACTATTTAAAAGTCTGTTATAGTGTGCTGTGTTATAATGCGTCTTGAAATGAATCCCGGACCTTGTCTCATAACACTGTTCCAACGTCCGAAGGAACATTTTCAATGTGCTCAGCCACAAAAAAAGACTTAACATGCTTCACATAATTGTAGTAAAGTGAAGATCTGAAGACACTACTTACATTTCTGCTCACAGAGTTCATCTGTAAATATGTAGAGTAGATGGAAGACAGTGAGAACATCATTAACATGAACACTAGAAGATGTAGTCTCTCTCTGGGACTCCTTGTCTCATATCAATGTTCCAACATCAGAACTAACATCTTCAATGAGCTCAAAATAACCTTCTTAAAATGTTTTCGTACTTAAAGTCGGTAAATTAAAGAAAATGTAACTTTTGTGGTTCTAATAATGTTATCGAAGTGATGATCTGAAGACACTACTTACAATTCTGGTTACAGAGGTCACCTGTAAACATGTAGAGTAGATGGAAGACAGTGAGAACATCATTAACATGAACACTAGTAGATGTAGTCTCTCTCTGGGACTCCTTGGTTGGGATTCAATCCAATGTGCAGTATACCGCAGGGTACTTCATAGCTGACAATGCACTTTTTAATGGAATTTTCAACCTGCATTCATGGAGATTGTATTCATGGTAAACACTGCACATGTCGACTCAAGCGTAAAATAGCTTTACAAGTAAGTTATAATGCGTCTTGAATTGAATCCCGGCCCTTGTCTCATACCACTGTTCTAACATCAGAAGGAACATCTGGGGTCAATCAGAAGTTGAAACAATAACAAAACATGATCCACTGTTGTTTTGTTAATAAGCTGAGGGAGGGGCTGGGGAAATAATATCACTCTCAAATTCATAGAACTATGGATGTAAGGACTGACCATCCATTATACTGTATATACATTATAGTTTTAAATATGTTTGGAGGCTGTATAGTGTTTGTTTACATTTACTTTGTTTACAAACATTGAGATAAAACAAGGTTATATTTTGGGTTCTGATGGGGTAAAACAGTTAAACTAAGCTCTTTATTCATTTATAAATTATATTCTTCAAGAATCAGTGGGTACATGTAATTCATTTATATGTATCCCTTTGTGCTAAAAAAACTGTTTTTAATTAAATTTAGTAAAGTGAAGATCTGAAGACACTACTTACATTTCTGCTCCCAGAGTTCATCTGTAAATATGTAGAGTAGATGGAAGACAGTGAGAACATCATTAACATGAACACTAGTAGATGTAGTCTCTCTCTGGGACTCCTTGTCTCATATCAATGTTCCAACATCAGATACAAGTCAGGGAACATGAATATAAACAACATGAAGTGTTTTCTACTTCACTAGAAGGTACATCTATAGAAGAGACACTGGTTTATTTGTTATCAATGTGGTGATTTAAAGATACTACTTACTCCTCTCCTTCTTGAGGTCATCTGTAAACATGTAGAGTAGATGGAAGACAGTGAGAACATCATTAACATGAACACTAGAAGATGTAGTCTCTCTGGGACTCCTTGTCTCATATAACTTATCTAACGTCACAAATCCTAATTGAGTTCCACCACCTAAATGAGTCCAGCGTACCTCTGAGAGACACCTATATTCTACCCACCACCACTTCTTAATTTCATTCATTAAATGTGACTGGTCCATCAGTGATCCAGGTGTATCAGAGACTACCTCTCTCTAGTCTAGTGGTCCTCTACAGCCTCAACACACACATCAACATTAATGTGACCGGTCCATCAGTGATCCAGGTGTATCAGAGTTAAGGACAATAAAACCACTACTTTCCACTCTGCAGTTTGAGTTGATCTATTATCACACCTGATTAACATGTTAATCACCTGGAGATTAAAATCAGTCATCAGTGTTAACATGTTAATCACCTGGAGATTAAAATCAGTCATCAGTGTCAACATGTTAATCACCTGCAGGTTAAAATCAGTCATCAGTGTTAACATGTTAATCACCTGCAGGTAAAATCAGTCATCAGTGTTAACATGTTAATCACCTGCAGGTAAAATCAGTCATCAGTGTTAACATGTTAATCACCTGCAGGTAAAATCAGTCATCAGTGTTAACATGTTAATCACCTGATGGTTAAAATCAGTCATCAGTGTTAACATGTTAATCACCTGATGGTTAAAATCAGTCATCAGTGTTAACATGTTAATCACCTGATAAAATCAGTCATCAGTGTCAACATGTTAATCACCTGATGGTTAAAATCAGTCATCAGTGTTAACATGTTAATCACCTGATGGTTAAAATCAGTCATCAGTGTTAACATGTAAATCACCTGCAGATTAAAATCAGTCATCAGTGTTAACATGTAAATCACCTGCAGGTTAAAATCAGTCATCAGTGTTAACATGTTAATCACCTGATGGGTAAAATCAGTCATCAGTGTTAACATGTTAATCACCTGCAGATTAAAATCAGTCATCAGTGTTAACATGTTAATCACCTGCAGATTAAAATCAGTCATCAGTGTCAACATGTTAATCACCTGCAGATTAAAATCAGTCATCAGTGTTAACATGTAAATCACCTGATGGTTAAAATCAGTCATCAGTGTCAACATGTTAATCACCTGATGGTTAAAATCAGTCATCAGTGTCAACATGTTAATCACCTGATGGTTAAAATCAGTCATCAGTGTTAACATGTTAATCACCTGCAGATTAAAATCAGTCATCAGTGTTAACATGTTAATCACCTGATGGGTAAAATCAGTCATCAACATGTTAATCACCTGATGGTTAATCACCTGAGTGTCAACATGTTAATCACCTGATAAAATCAGTCATCAGTGTTAACATGTTAATCACCTGAT
Organism: Oncorhynchus keta; assembly: GCF_023373465.1. Lineage (NCBI taxonomy): Eukaryota > Metazoa > Chordata > Actinopteri > Salmoniformes > Salmonidae > Oncorhynchus > Oncorhynchus keta. The sequence continues at coordinate 3,221 of NW_026286950.1, read as the reverse complement.
GGGTAAAATCAGTCATCAGTGTTAACATGTTAATCACCTGATGGTTAAAATCAGTCATCAGTGTTAACATGTTAATCACCTGATGGTTAAAATCAGTCTTCAGTGTCAACATGTTAATCACCTGCAGATTAAAATCAGTCATCAGTGTCAACATGTTAATCACCTGATGGTTAAAATCAGTCATCAGTGTTAACATGTTAATCACCTGATGGTTAAAATCAGTCATCAGTGTTAACATGTAAATCACCTGCAGATTAAAATCAGTCATCAGTGTTAACATGTTAATCACCTGCAGGTAAAATCAGTCATCAGTGTCAACATGTTAATCACCTGCAGGTTAAAATCAGTCATCAGTGTTAACATGTTAATCACCTGCAGGTAAAATCAGTCATCAGTCAGTGTTAACATGTTAATCACCTGCAGGTGTAGTATATTATCATGTATCCATAGAATACAACCACTGTAAATGTGTTGAGGTTGAAAAAATACATTGCAGACATTTTTTTCTAACAATTAAACATTCATATAATCTGTCCATTACCTTTTTTATTGCATATGCAGTAGATAGCCAGAGATAACCCAGTCACAGTGATGGCTCCCAGACAGCATAACACAATGAAGGTCATTCTCAATGGGGTTGCGTAATCAAACAACTCACCTAAAACACACACATCAACGACAGGGTTGGGTACTAATACTACCACACATCATTACACATCAACAACAGGGTTTGGTACTACTGCTACCACACATCAACAACAGGGTTTGGTACTAATACTACCAACCAAAGCCTTTGGTTAAAACACATACTGTACATTAACACATCAATATCTCCAGTGTTTCATGTCTAAATAATAATATGTTGTTACTCACTAGGGAGGTGAATCTCCGTCTCCATCTTCTCATTGATCCTACTCTGTTGGACTCTGCAGGTAAAGCGGTTGGTGTCAGTCTCCTGGACAATGACATGTTGTTTGACTGTGTAGAATCCCTTGAAGTCTCTGTGTATCTCAGGAGGACCAGCAGAGAGATTGACTCCTTTACTGTCCAGCCACACCAGCTCAGGCTCAGGGTGCCAGCCTTCTGATTCACACAGCAGACCCATCCCTCCCTCTCTGTGTCCCACAATGGACACAAATGGCTTGGATCCTACAACTACAGACACACAGACAGACTGATGTTAACTGGTGACAGGCTGTGAACAAATAGACACATACTGTACATTAACACATCAATATCTCCAGTGTTTCATGTCTAAATAATATTATGTTGTTACTCACTAGGGAGGTGAATCTCTGTCTCCATCTTCTCATTGATCCTGCTCTGTTGGACTCTGCAGGTAAAGTGGTTGGTGTCAGTCTCCTGGACAATGACATGTCGTTTGACTGTGTAGAATCCATCTAAGTCTCTGTGTGTCTCAGGAGGACCAGCAGAGAGATGGACTCCTTTACTGTCCAGCCACACCAGCTCAGGCTCAGGGTGCCAGCCTTCTGTTTCACACAGCAGACCCATCCCTCCCTCTCTGTGTCCCTCGATGGACACCACTGGCTTGGATCCTACAGCTACAGACACACAGACAGACTGATGTTAACTGGTGACAGGCTGTGAACAAATAGACCAATACAGTGCCTTGCGAAAGTATTCGGCCCCCTTGAACTTTGCGACCTTTTGCCACATTTCAGGCTTCAAACAAAGATATAAAACTGTATTTTTTTGTGAAGAATCAACAACAAGTGGGACACAATCATGAAGTGGAACGACATTTATTGGATATTTCAAACTTTTTTAACAAATCAAAAACTGAAAAAATGGGCGTGCAAAATTATTCAGCCCCTTTACTTTCAGTGCAGCAAACTCTCTCCAGAAGTTCAGTGAGGATCTCTGAATGATCCAATGTTGACCTAAATGACTAATGATGATAAATACAATCCACCTGTGTGTAATCAAGTCTCCGTATAAATGCACCTGCACTGTGATAGTCTCAGAGGTCCGTTAAAAGCGTAGAGAGCATCATGAAGAACAAGGAACACACCAGGCAGGTCCGAGATACTGTTGTGAAGAAGTTTAAAGCCGGATTTGGATACAAAAAGATTTCCCAAGCTTTAAACATCCCAAGGAGCACTGTGCAAGCGATAATATTGAAATGGAAGGAGTATCAGACCACTGCAAATCTACCAAGACCTGGCCGTCCCTCTAAACTTTCAGCTCATACAAGGAGAAGACTGATCAGAGATGCAGCCAAGAGGCCCATGATAACTCTGGATGAACTGCAGAGATCTACAGCTGAGGTGGGAGACTCTGTCCATAGGACAACAATCAGTCGTATATTGCACAAATCTGGCCTTTATGGAAGAGTGGCAAGAAGAAAGCCATTTCTTAAAGATACCCATAAAAAGTGTTGGAAGATGTGGAAACATGTGGAAGAAGGTGCTCTGGTCAGATGAAACCAAAATTTAACTTTTTTGGCAACAATGCAAAACGTTATGTTTGGCGTAAAAGCAACACAGCTCATCACCCTGAACACACCATCCCCACTGTCAAACATGGTGTTGGCAGCATCATGGTTTGGGCCTGCTTTTCTTCAGCAGGGACAGGGAAGATGGTTAAAATTGATGGGAAGATGGACGGAGCCAAATACAGGACCATTCTGGAAGAAAACCTGATGGAGTCTGCAAAAGACCTGAGACTGGGACGGAGATTTGTCTTCCAACAAGACAATGATCCAAAACATAAAGCAAAATCTACAATGGAATGGTTCAAAAATAAACATATCCAGGTGTTAGAATGCCCAAGTCAAAGTCCAGACCTGAATCCAATCGAGAATCTGTGGAAAGAACTGAAAACGGCTCTTCACAAATGCTCTCCATCCAACCTCACTGAGCTCGAGCTGTTTTGCAAGGAGGAATGGGAAAAAATTTCAGTCTCTCGATGTGCAAAACTGATAGAGACATACCCCAAGCGACTTACAGCTGTAATCGCAGTAAAAGGTGGCGCTACAAAGTATTAACTTAAGGGGGCTGAATAATTTTGCACGCCCAATTTTTCAGTTTTTGATTTGTTAAAAAAGTTTGAAATATCCAATAAATGTCGTTCCACTTCATGATTGTGTCCCACTTGTTGTTGATTCTTCACAAAAAAATACAGTTTTATATCTTTATGTTTGAAGCCTGAAATGTGGCAAAAGGTCGCAAAGTTCAAGGGGCCGAATACTTTCGCAAAGC
>NW_026286949.1:0-23245 GCF_023373465.1 Oncorhynchus keta | reverse complement strand
AGGGAATACCCCCTGTATTGGACAAAAATGAATGGCATGTCATTGGCATCGGACAAACCATATACACATTGGCCAATACCACCCAATTCGGCGTTGATTCATGCAAAGTGTATTGCAAATGCCATATGGTAATTGCCAGTTGTAACACTTTAAAATTCAACAGGGCAAATGCGCTCCACCGGGGTTTTCATATTGGAGATGTAACCCAAATTAATGTCCAAAAGTAAAATTTTGAAAAAAAATGAAATTTTTTTCAAAAACTTATCACCCCTTAAAAAAGTGCTTTCTGGACCGTTTTTCGAAATTCTTTCGATTTTTTTGTCAATTACACATGTGTAAGAACTGTATGAATATACTTTTGTCAATTTTATTATCATAATTTTTTTATTTTTTTATATGCGCATAAGGAATATGTTTTGTCCAATTCCAATATGATTTCATAGGAAGTCAAAAGTCAAAAAGTCAAAAATGTCAAAATTTTGTAAAAACTTCACACACCCATAAAAAAGTGCTTTCTGGACCGTTTTTCAGGAAATTCTTTCGATTTTTGTCAATTACACATGTGTAAGAACTGTATGAATATACTTTTGTCCAATTTTATTATCATAATTTTTTTTTTTTTTTTACATGCGCATAAGGAATATGTTTTGTCCAATTCCAATATGATTTCATAGGAAGTCAAAAGTCAAAAGTCAAAAATGTCAAAATTTTGTAAAAACTTCACACACCCTTAAAAAAGTGCTTTCTGGACCGTTTTTGAAATTCTTTCAATTTTTTGTCAATTACACATGTGTAAGAACTGTATGAATATACTTTTGTCCAATTTTATTATCATATTTTTTTATATATTTTTTTAAATTGTGCATAAGGATTTTTGTGGGCCAAATGACGTAAGAAATTTGACATGCTCAAAATCCTGCAGAAATGCAAAATTGACTGGCCTGATGAACTCGGGATGGCCGGGCAGTGATAGTTGTTCCTTTCCATCACTCGTTGTGTTGACTTCATCATGTCCATTTTGTGATGTTTTCACTATATAATCATATTGCAAGTGCACGTGCATTTGCAATATGTTTCAATGTGCATTTACCATATGAAATTTGACCTTGCTCAAAAATGCAAAATTGACTGGTCTGATGAACACAGGATGGCCGAGCAGTGATAGTTGTACATTTCCATCACTCGTTGTGTTGATTTCATCATCTCCGTTAGGTGATGTTGTTTCACTATAGAATCATATTGTAAGTGCACGTGCATTTGCAATATGTTTCAATGTGCATTTACCATATGAAATTTGACCTTGCTCAAAAATGCAAAATTGACTGGTCTGATGAACACAGGATGGCCGAGCAGTGAGAGTTGTACCTTTCCATCACTCGTTGTGTTGATTTCATCATGTCCATTTGTTTATGTTTTCTCACTTTTGCAAAGTCACTGTGCATTTGCAATATGGTTCAATGGGCAGGTACCATCACGAATTTGTCATGCTATAAAATCCTGCAGGAATGTGAAATTGACTGGCCTGATGAACACAGGATGGCCTGGCAGTGATAGTTGTTCCTTTCCATCACTCGTTGTGTTGATTTCATCATGTCCATTAGGTGATGTTTTTCACTATAGAATCATATTGCAAATGCACGTGCATTGTTGTGCAACTGGTAACCCAAAAATAAAAATGTGGTTGTAAATGCATTTACCGGTCATTCTGATATTAATGCTCGCTATGGGAACACAGGATGGCCGGGCAGTGATAGTTGTACATTTCCATCACTCGTTGTGTTGATTTCATCATGTCCATTAGGTGATGTTTTTTCACTATAGAATCATATTGCAAATGCACGTGCATTGTTGTGCAACTGGTAACCCAAAAATAAAAATATGGTTGTAAATGCATTTACCGGTCATTCTGATATTAATGCCCGCTATGGGAACACAGGATGGCCGGGCAGTGATAGTTGTACATTTCCATCACTCGTTGTGTTGATTTCATCATGTCCATTAGGTGATGTTTTTACACTATAGAATCATATTGCAAGTGCGCGCATTTGCAATATGTTTCAATGTGCATTTACCATATGAAATTTGACATGCTCAAAAATGCAAAATTGACTGGTCTGATGGACACAGGATGGCCGAGCAGTGATAGTTGTACATTTCCATCACTCGTTGTGTTGATTTCATCATGTCCATTAGGTGATGTTTTTACACTATAGAATCATATTGCAGGTGCGCCGCATTTTGCAATATGTTTCAATGTGCATTTACCATATGAAATTTGACATGCTCAAAAATGCAAAATTGACTGGTCTGATGAACACAGGATGGCTGAGCAGTGATAGTTGTACATTTCCATCACTCGTTGTGTTGATTTCATCATGTCCATTTGTTTATGTTTTCTCACTTTTGCAAAGTCACTGTGCATTTGCAATATGGTTCAATGGGCAGGTACCATCACGAATTTGTCATGCTATAAAATCCTGCAGGAATGTGAAATTGACTGGCCTGATGAACACAGGATGGCCTGGCAGTGATAGTTGTTCCTTTCCATCACTTTCGTTGTGTTTGATTTCATCATGTCCATTAGGTGATGTTTTTCACTATAGAATCATATTGCAAATGCACGTGCATTGTTGTGCAACTGGTAACCCAAAAATAAAAATATGGTTGTAAATGCATTTACCGGTCATTCTGATATTAATGCTCGCTATGGGAACACAGGATGGCCGGGCAGTGATAGTTGTACATTTCCATCACTCGTTGTGTTGATTTCATCATGTCCATTAGGTGATGTTTTTACACTATAGAATCATATTGCAAGTGCGCGCATTTGCAATATGTTTCAATGTGCATTTACCATATGAAATTTGACATGCTCAAAAATGCAAAATTGACTGGTCTGATGGACACAGGATGGCCGAGCAGTGATAGTTGTACATTTCCATCACTCGTTGTGTTGATTTCATCATGTCCATTAGGTGATGTTTTTTCACTATAGAATCATATTGCAAATGCACGTGCATTGTGCAATATGTTAACCCAAAAATAAAAATATGGTTGTAAATGCATTTACATGTCATTCTGATATTAATGCTGGCTATGGGAACACAGGATGGCTGGGCAGTGATAGTTATACATTTCCATCACTCGTTGTGTTGATTTCATCATGTCCATTAGGTGATGTTTTTACTATAGAATCATATTGCAAGTGCGCGCGCATTTGCAATATGTTTCAATGTGCATTTACCATATGAAATTTGACATGCTCAAAAATGCAAAATTGACTGGTCTGATGGACACAGGATGGCCCGAGCAGTGATAGTTGTTCATTTCCATCACTCGTTGTGTTGATTTCATCATGTCCATTAGGTGATGTTTTTTCACTATAGAATCATATTGCAAATTTGCAATATGTTTCAATGTGCATTACCATATGAAATGACATGCTCAAAATGCAAAATTGACTGGTCTGATGAACACAGGATGGCTGAGCAGTGATAGTTGTACATTTCCATCACTCGTTGTGTTGATTTCATCATGTCCATTTGTTTATGTTTTCTCACTTTTGCAAAGTCACTGTGCATTTGCAATATGGTTCAATGGGCATTTACCATCACGAATTTGTCATGCTATAAAAATCCTGCAGGAATGTGAAATTGACTGGCCTGATGGACACAGGATGGCCTGGCAGTGATAGTTGTTCATTTCCATCACTCGTTGTGTTGATTTCATCATGTCCATTAGGTGATGTTTTTCACTATAGAATCATATTGCAAATGCACGTGCATTGTTGTGCAACTGGTAACCCAAAAATAAAAATATGGTTGTAAATGCATTTACCGGTCATTCTGATATTAATGCTCGCTATGGGAACACAGGATGGCCGGGCAGTGATAGTTGTACATTTCCATCACTCGTTGTGTTGATTTCATCATGTCCATTAGGTGATGTTTTTACACTATAGAATCATATTGCAAGTGCGCGCATTTGCAATATGTTTCAATGTGCATTTACCATATGAAATTTGACATGCTCAAAAATGCAAAATTGACTGGTCTGATGGACACAGGATGGCCGAGCAGTGATAGTTGTACATTTCCATCACTCGTTGTGTTGATTTCATCATGTCCATTAGGTGATGTTTTTCACTATAGAATCATATTGCAAATGCACGTGCATTGTTGTGCAACTGGTAACCCAAAAATAAAAATATGGTTGTAAATGCATTTACCGGTCATTCTGATATTAATGCTCGCTATGGGAACACAGGATGGCCGGGCAGTGATAGTTGTACATTTCCATCACTCGTTGTGTTGATTTCATCATGTCCATTAGGTGATGTTTTTACACTATAGAATCATATTGCAAGTGCGCGCGCATTTGCAATATGTTTCAATGTGCATTTACCATATGAAATTTGACATGCTCAAAAATGCAAAATTGACTGGTCTGATGGACACAGGATGGCCGAGCAGTGATAGTTGTACATTTCCATCACTCGTTGTGTTGATTTCATCATGTCCATTAGGTGATGTTTTTTCACTATAGAATCATATTGCAAGTGCGCGCATTTGCAATATGTTTCAATGTGCATTACCATATGAAATTTGACATGCTCAAAAATGCAAAATTGACTGGTCTGATGAACACAGGATGGCTGAGCAGTGATAGTTGTACATTTCCATCACTCGTTGTGTTGATTTCATCATGTCCATTTGTTTATGTTTTCTCACTTTTGCAAAGTCACTGTGCATTTGCAATATGGTTCAATGGCAGGTACCATCACGAATTTGTCATGCTATAAAAATCCTGCAGGAATGTGAAATTGACTGGCCTGATGAACACAGGATGGCCTGGCAGTGATAGTTGTTCCTTTCCATCACTCGTTGTGTTGATTTCATCATGTCCATTAGGTGATGTTTTTCACTATAGAATCATATTGCAAATGCACGTGCATTGTTGTGCAACTGGTAACCCAAAAATAAAAATATGGTTGTAAATGCATTTTACCGGTCATTCTGATATTAATGCTCGCTATGGGAACACAGGATGGCCGGGCAGTGATAGTTGTACATTTCCATCACTCGTTGTGTTGATTTCATCATGTCCATTAGGTGATGTTTTTACACTATAGAATCATATTGCAAGTGCGCATTTGCAATATGTTTCAATGTGCATTTACCATATGAAATTTGACATGCTCAAAAATGCAAAATTGACTGGTCTGATGGACACAGGATGGCCGAGCAGTGATAGTTGTACATTTCCATCACTCGTTGTGTTGATTTCATCATGTCCATTAGGTGATGTTTTTACACTATAGAATCATATTGCAAGTGCGCGCGCATTTGCAATATGTTTCAATGTGCATTTACCATATGAAATTTGACATGCTCAAAAATGCAAAATTGACTGGTCTGATGGACACAGGATGGCCGAGCAGTGATAGTTGTACATTTCCATCACTCGTTGTGTTGATTTCATCATGTCCATTAGGTGATGTTTTTCACTATAGAATCATATTGCAAATGCACGTGCATTGTTGTGCAACTGGTAACCCAAAAATAAAAATATGGTTGTAAATGCATTTACAGTCATTCTGATATTAATGCTCGCTATGGGAACACAGGATGGCCGGGCAGTGATAGTTGTACATTTCCATCACTCGTTGTGTTGATTTCATCATGTCCATTAGGTGATGTTTTTACACTATAGAATCATATTGCAAGTGCGCGCATTTGCAATATGTTTCAATGTGCATTTACCATATGAAATTTGACATGCTCAAAAATGCAAAATTGACTGGTCTGATGAACACAGGATGGCTGAGCAGTGATAGTTGTACATTTCCATCACTCGTTGTGTTGATTTCATCATGTCCATTTGTTTATGTTTTCTCACTTTGCAAAGTCACTGTGCATTTGCAATGTGGTTCAATGGGCAGGTACCATCACGAATTTGTCATGCTATAAAAATCCTGCAGGAATGTGAAATTGACTGGCCCGATGAACTCGGGATAGCTGGGCAGTGATTCTGGTTCATCTCCATGGCTCGTTAGGGTTGATTTCAGAATGTCACTTTTGGTGATGGTCCCTCTCCGTTTAAACATATTGCTAATGTACAAAAGTCAACTAGCAAGTCAGTGTCCATCAGTCAATTAGATGTCATTTTGACACCAAACTGATACCAATTGACACCAAACCCACTTTTTCCAACTCATTTAGAAGCCAACTATCATATATGTCAGAGCAGGCCCATAATTCACAGCGCCTTTAGTTTAAAACATAATAAAACGTAAAACACATAGTTACGTTCTAGCTGCGGGTCCAGGTCAGACATTATGTGAAGGCCTATGTGAGGCGACCCCGAATCCCGAGTTTCGGCTCGATAGGTCCTTCGGTGCCCGAGTAAAACCCTAATTGGTGCTGAAAATCCACTTTTTTCCATGCCTTGCTATGGGGTCCTTGAATGAGCAATCGGACCGAAACGTTGGGGTCCGTCTCTATGGGCCGAGCCGGTTCCAATGCACCTAGTCTTGTGTCTCTGAGACTTTTCTAAATGTCGCCATTTTCATAATGGTCAAAATGAATTGAAGTCATTGCAAATGTACGAAGCTGTTTCTCGGTCCGAGAACCGTCTAGAGCCACGTAACTCACCACGCACTATCGACCTGAGGTCTAGAACAGGATTCTAAAGTTTGAACTCTAGGTCTGACGGTTCTTTTAGCTCGAACAAAGCTATCTATTGGAGGCACTGTCTGTCTCTACAAACCCCAATACGTCCCTCCTTCCAAGTTGTGTGTCTGTGTGATTTAGTTTTCCTTTGAAATTTTATGGGAAAAATGACTGATTTACAGTTCATGGGGTTGCCTAATCACACATATGAAGTTTTGGACAGATCTGACTTTTTTAACCCCTCGAAACAGCCCCTGAGACACCAATTAAGGCACTTCCGGTTGGCACAGGAAGCTATAAGTCAACACATATCCTCACTGGGCTATGCTTTTACAGAATCCTGTGTTTTAAGTCCTTACGTTAAGAATTGACTGATTTACACAGGGTTGAATGCACTATGTCTATCAAACTGCAGGCAGGTAATGGAAAACACTTTTAGGGTGATTTTAACCACTTCCGGTTGGTCCAGGAAGCCTAGAATCAACACAGGTAGACCTCATACTGGCCTGATGGACTGTTATCAAAGACAGGTTCATACGGCATTCATAACCCATATAGACTTCAGGTTGAATTTAGGGGTGCAGGCAATGTATTCCTATGGGGAGAGAGTCAATGCAAACTATTTGAAGTAAACACCTTCTTTTAACTATTAAGGGTTAATGCCACACGGTCAACGTTAGGCTTGCACGGATCGGAAGGACCTTAGGAACGTACCTGAGGTCGAATGTGCTTCTCACCCTAACGGTTCTCTCACTGTCACCCAAAAGCAAATGACGTTGTGGGGCAGGCTTCATTTGGGCCTACTTTTCTAATGGTCGCTGCGCTCAGACCGAGCGAGCTACGGTCAAGCGGGATATCTCGTTGAACTCGCACGGCCTAGACATTATTAGACATTAGACATTTTAACCCATGGAAACTGCCACTGTGACACCATTAAAGGCACTTCCGGTTGGCACAGGAAGCTATAAATAAACTCATATCATGATTGGGGTATGCCTTTACAGAATCCTGAGTTTTAAGTCTTTACGTTAAGAACTGAGTTATTTACGGAGGGTTTAGTGAGTGTGTGTTATTTCAGAAAATCATAGAAAATTCTTCCCTTATGTATGTAGGCCGTCTCGTCGTTGTTGGTAATCCACTGTTGTGTCGTCCGCAAACTTGATGATTGAGTTGGAGGTGTGCATGGCCACGCAGTCGTGGGTGAACAGGGAGTACAGGAGAGGGCTCAGAACGCACCTTTGTGGGGCCCCAGTGTTGAGGATCAGCGGGGTGGAGATGTTGTTGCCTACCCTCACCACCTGGGGCGGCCCGTCAGGAAGTCCAGTACCCAGTTGCACAGGGCGGGGTCGAGACCCAGGGTCTCGAGCTTGATGACGAGCTTGGAGGGTACTATGGTGTTGAATGCCGAGCTGTTGTCGATGAACAGCATTCTCACATAGGTATTCCTCTTGTCCAGATGGGTTAGGGCAGTGTGCAGTGTGGTTGAGATTGCATCGTCTGTGGACCTATTTGGGTGGTAAGCAAATTGGAGTGGGTCTAGGGTGTCAGGTAGGGTGGAGGTGATATGGTCCTTGACTAGTCTCTCAAAGCACTTCATGATGACGGAATTCGTCGTTTAGCTCAGTTACCTTAGCTTTCTTGGGAACAGGAACAATGGTGGCCCTCTTGAAGCATGTGGGAACAACAGACTGGGATAGGGATTGATTGAATATGTCCGTAAACACACCGGCCAGCTGGTCTGCGCATGCTCTGAGGGCGCGGCTGGGGATGCCGTCTGGGCCTGCAGCCTTGCGAGGGTTAACACGTTTAAATGTCTTACTCACCTAGGCTGCAGTGAAGGAGAGACCGCATGTTTTCGTTGCAGGCCGTGTCAGTGGCACTGTATTGTCCTCAAAGCGGGCAAAAAAGTTATTTAGTCTGCCTGGGAGCAAGACATCCTGGTCCGTGACTGGGCTGGGTTTCTTCTTGTAATCCGTGATTGACTGTAGACCCTGCCACATACCTCTTGTGTCTGAGCCGTTGAATTGAGATTCTACTTTGTCTCTATACTGACGCTTAGCTTGTTTGATAGCCTTGCGGAGGGAATAGCTACACTGTTTGTATTCGGACATGTTGCCAGACACCTTGCCCTGATTAAAAGCAGTGGTTCGCGCTTTCAGTTTCACGTGAATGCTGCCATCAATCCCACGGTTTCTGGTTAGGAATGTTTTAATCGTTGCTATGGGAACGACATCTTCAACGCACGTTCTAATGAACTCGCACACCGACTCAGCGTATTCGTCAATATTGTTATCTGACGCAATAAGAAACATATCCCAGTCCACGTGATGGAAGCAGTCTTGGAGTGTGGAGTCAGCTTGGTCGGACCAGCGTTGGACAGACCTCAGCGTGGGAGCCTCTTGTTTTAGTTTGTGTCTGTAGGCAGGGAGCAACAAAATGGAGTCGTGGTCAGCTTTTCCGAAAGGAGGGCGAGGAGACTCACTCATACTATGGGGGGTGAAGAGAGACACATGACAATATGACATCACTCATACTATGGGGGGTGAAGAGAGACACATGACAATATGACATCACTCATACTATGGGGGGTGAAGAGAGACACATGACAATATGACATCACTCATACTATGGGGGTGAAGAGAGACACATGACATCACTCATACAATGGGGGTGAAGAGAGACATATGACATCACTCATACTATGAAGAGAGACATCATCACTCATACTATGGGGGTGAAGAGAGAGACACATGACATCACTCATACTATGGGGGGGTGAAGAGAGACACATGACAATATGACATCACTCATACTATGGGGGTGAGGAGAGACACATGACAATATGACATCACTCATACTATGGGGGTGAAGAGAGACACATGACATCACTCATACTATGGGGGGTGAAGAGAGACACATGACATCACTCATACTATGGGGGGTGAAGAGAGACATGACAATATGACATCACTCATACTATGGGGGTGAGGAGAGACACATGACAATATGACATCACTCATACTATGGGGGGTGAAGAGAGACACATGACATCACTCATACTATGGGGGGTGAAGAGAGACATGACACATGACATCACTCATACTATGGGGGTGAAGAGAGACACATGACATCACTCATACTATGGGGGTGAAGAGAGACACATGACATCACTCATACTATGGGGGGGTGAAGAGAGAGACATGACATCACTCATACTATGGGGGTGAAGAGAGACACATGACAATATGACATCACTCATACTATGGGGGTGAAGAGAGACAGATGACATCACTCATACTATGGGGGTGAAGAGAGACACATGACATCACTCATACTATGGGGGTGAAGAGAGACATGACATCACTCATACTATGGGGGTGAATTGAGACACATGACATCACTCATACTATGGGGGTGAAGAGAGAGACAGATGACAATATGACGTCACTCATACTATGGGGGGTGAAGAGAGACACATGACAATATGACATCACTCATACTATGGGGGTGAAGAGAGACACATGACAATATGACATCACTCATACTATGGGGGTGAAGAGAGACACATGACAATGTGACATCACTCATACTATGGGGGTGAAGAGAGAGACACATGACAATGTGACATCACTCATACTATGGGGGTGAAGAGAGACACATGACAATATGACATCACTCATACTATGGGGGTGAAGAGAGACACATGACATCACTCATACTATGGGGGGTGAAGAGAGACACATGACATCACTCATACTATGGGGGTGAAGAGAGACACATGACAATATGACATCACTCATACTATGGGGGTGAAGAGAGACACATGACATCACCATACTATGGGGGTGAAGAGAGAGACATGACAATGTGACATCACTCATACTATGGGGGTGAAGAGAGAGACACATGACAATGTGACATCACTCATACTATGGGGGTGAAGAGAGACACATGACAATATGACATCACTCATACTATAGGGGGTGAAGAGACACATGACAATATGACATCACTCATACTATGGGGGGGTGAAGAGAGACACATGACATCACTCATACTATGGGGGTGAAGAGAGACACATGACATCACTCATACTATAGGGGGGTGAAGAGAGACACATGACAATATGACATCACTCATACTATGGGGGTGAAGAGAGACACATGACATCACTCATACTATGGGGGGTGAAGAGAGACACATGACATCACTCATACTATGGGGGTGAAGAGAGACACATGACAATATGACATCACTCATACTATGGGGGTGAAGAGAGACACATGACATCACTCATACTATGGGGGTGAAGAGAGAGACACATGACAATATGACATCACTCATACTATGGGGGGTGAAGAGAGACACATGACAATATGACATCACTCATACTATGGGGGGTGAAGAGAGACACATGACAATATGACATCACTCATACTATGGGGGTGAAGAGAGAGACACATGACAATGTGACATCACTCATACTATGTGGGGGTGAAGAGAGACACATGACAATATGACATCACTCATACTATGGGGGTGAAGAGAGACACATGACATCACTCATACTATGGGGGGGTGAAGAGAGACACATGACAATATGACATCACTCATACTATGGGGGGTGAAGAGAGACACATGACATCACTCATACTATGGGGGTGAAGAGAGACATGACAATATGACATCACTCATACTATGGGGGTGAAGAGAGACACATGACAATATGACATCACTCATACTATGGGGGGTGAAGAGAGACACATGACAATATGACATCACTCATACTATGGGGGTGAAGAGAGAGACACATGACAATATGACATCACTCATACTATGGGGGTGAAGAGAGAGACACATGACAATGTGACATCACTCATACTATGTGGGGTGAAGAGAGACATGACAATATGACATCACTCATACTATGGGGGTGAAGAGAGACATGACATCACTCATACTATGGGGGTGAAGAGAGACACATGACAATATGACATCACTCATACTATGGGGGTGAAGAGAGACACATGACATCACTCATACTATGGGGGTGAAGAGAGAGACACATGACAATGTGACATCACTCATACTATGGGGGTGAAGAGAGACACATGACAATATGACATCACTCATACTATGGGGGTGAAGAGAGAGACACATGACAATGTGACATCACTCATACTATGGGGGGTGAAGAGAGACACATGACAATATGACATCACTCATACTATGGGGGTGAAGAGAGAGACATGACATCACTCATACTATGGGGGTGAAGAGAGAGACATGACATCACTCATACTATGGGGGTGAAGAGAGACACATGACATCACTCATACTATGGGGGTGAAGAGAGACACATGACAATATGACATCACTCATACTATGGGGGTGAAGAGAGACACATGACAATGTGACATCACTCATACTATGGGGGGGTGAAGAGAGACACATGACAACATGACATCACTCATACTATGGGGGTGAAGAGACACATGACAATATGACATCACTCATACTATGGGGGGTGAAGAGAGAGACACATGACAATATGACATCACTCATACTATGGGGGTGAAGAGAGACACATGACAACATGACATCACTCATACTATGGGGGTGAAGAGAGACACATGACAATATGACATCACTCATACTATGGGGGGGTGAAGAGAGACACATGACAATGTGACATCACTCATACTATGGGGGTGAAGAGAGACACATGACAACATGACATCACTCATACTATGGGGGTGAAGAGAGACACATGACAATATGACATCACTCATACTATGGGGGTGAAGAGAGAGACATGACATCACTCATACTATGGGGGTGAAGAGAGACACATGACAATATGACATCACTCATACTATGTGGGGGTGAAGAGAGACACATGACAACATGACATCACTCATACTATGGGGGTGAAGAGAGACACATGACAATATGACATCACTCATACTATGGGGGCGAAGAGAGACACATGACAATATGACATCACTCATACTATGGGGGTGAAGAGAGACACATGACATCACTCATACTATGGGGGTGAAGAGAGACACATGACATCACTCATACTATGGGGGGTGAAGAGAGACACATGACAATATGACATCACTCATACTATGGGGGTGAGGAGAGACACATGACAATATGACATCACTCATACTATGGGGGGAGGTGAAGAGAGACACATGACATCACTCATACTATGGGGGTGAAGAGAGACACATGACATCACTCATACTATGGGGGGAGGGTGAAGAGAGAGACACATGACATCACTCATACTATGGGGGTGAAGAGAGACACATGACAATATGACATCACTCATACTATGGGGGGGTGAAGAGAGACGGGACACTCATAGGTGGAAAGAGATGACATCACTCATACTATGGGGGGTGAAGAGGACACATGACATCACTCATACTATGGGGAGGGTGAAGAGAGACACATGACATCACTCATACTATGGGGTGAAGAGAGACACATGACAATATGACATCACTCATACTAAGGGGGTGAAGAGAGACAGATGACATCACTCATACTATGGGGGTGAAGAGAGACACATTACATCACTCATACTATGGGAGGTGAAGAGAGTCAGATGACATCACTGTACTATGGGGGGTGAAGAGAGACACATGACAATATGACATCACTCATACTATGGGGGGGGGGTGAATTGAGACACATGACATCACTCATACTATGGGGGTGAAGAGAGACACATGACAATATGACATCACTCATACTATGGGGGGGTGAAGAGAGACACATGACAATATGACATCACTCATACTATGGGGGGTGAAGAGAGACACATGACAACATGATATCACTCATACTATGGGGGTGAAGAGAGACACATGACAATATGACATCACTTTCATACTATGGGGGTGAAGAGACACATGACATCACTCATACTATGGGGGTGAAGAGAGACACATGACAATATGACATCACTCATACTATGGGGGTGAAGAGAGACACATGACATCACTCATACTATGGGGGGTGAAGAGAGACACATGACAATATGACATCACTCATACTATGGGGGTGAAGAGACACATGACAATATGACATCACTCATACTATGGGGTGAAGAGAGACACATGACATCACTCATACTATGGGGGTGAAGAGAGAGACACATGACACTCATACTATGTGGGGTGAAGAGACACATGACACACTCATACTATGGGGGGTGGAGAGACAATGACAATATGACATCACTCATACTATGGGGGGTGAAGAGAGACACATGACAATATGACATCACTCATACTATGGGGGTGAAGAGACACATGACAATATGACATCACTCATACTATGGGGGTGAAGAGACACATGACAATATGACATCACTCATACTATGGGGGGTGAAGAGAGACACATGACAATATGACATCACTCATACTATGGGGGGTGAAGGACACATGACAATATGTCACTCATACTATGGGGGTGAAGAGAGACACATGACAATATGACATCACTCATACTATGGGGGGTGAAGAGAGACTCATGACATCACTCATACTATGGGGGTGAAGAGAGACACATGACAATATGACATCACTCATACTATGGGGGAAGGACTGACAATATGACATCACTCATACTATGGGGGGTGAAGAGAGACACATGACAATAGGTCTCATACTATGGGGGTGACACATGACAATATGACATCACTCATACTATGGGGGGTAAAGAGAGACACATGGGACATCACTCATACTATGGGGGGTGAAGAGACACATGACAATATGACATCTCATACTATGGGGGGTGACACATGACAATATGTCACTCATACTATGGGGGGTGAAGAGACACATGACAATATGACATCACTCATACTATGGGGGGGTGAAGAGACTGACAATATGACATCTCTCATACTATGGGGGTGAAGAGACACATGACAATATGACATCACTCATACTATGTGGGGTGAAGAGACACATGACAATATGACATCACTCATACTATGGGGGGGTGAAGAGACACATGACAATATGACATCTCTCATACTATGGGGGTGAAGGGACATGTAGGTCTAGGAGATGGAAAAGCAACACCCTGCTACAACTCAACTCCCTGTGAAGCAAAGGGGTATGGACTGTATGTGGAGGTCTGGGACTGTATGTGGAGGTCTGGGACTGTAGGTGGAGGTATGGGACTGTAGGTGGAGGTATGGGACTGTAGGTGGAGGTCTGGGAATGTAGGTCTGGGACTGTAGGTGGAGGTCTGGGACTGTATGTGGAGGTCTGGGACTGTAGGTGGAGGTATGGGACTGTAGGTGGAGGTCTGGGACTGTAGGTGGAGGTAGGGACTGTAGGTGGAGGTCTGGGGCTGTAGGTGGAGGTCTGGGACTGTAGGTGGAGGTAAAGAGGTCTGGGACTGTAGGTGGAGGTAAAGAGGTCTGGGACTGTAGGTGGAGGTAAGAGGTCTGGGACTGTAGGTGGAGGTAAAGAGGTCTGGGACTGTAGGTGGAGGTCTGGGAGATGTGGAGGTCTGGGACTGTAGGTGGAGGTCTGGGACTGTAGGTGGAGGTCTGGGACTGTAGGTGGAGTCTGGGACTGTAGGTGGAGGTCTGGGACTGTAGGTGAAGGTCTGGGACTGTAGGTGGAGGTCTGGGACTGTAGGTGGAGGTACTGTAGGTGTCTGGGACTGTAGGTGGAGGTCTGGGACTGTATGTGGGTAGGTCTGGGACTGTAGGTGGAGGTATAGAGGTCTGGGACTGTAGGTGGAGGAAAGAGGTCTGGGACTGTAGGTGGAGGTAAAGAGGTGGGACTGTAGGTGGAGGTAAGAGGTCTGGGACTGTAGGTGGAGGTAAAGAGGTCTGGGACTGTAGGTGGAGGTCTGGGACTGTAGGTGGAGGTCTGGGACTGTAGGTGGGGGTAAAGAGGTATGGGACTGTAGGTGGAGGTAAAGAGGTCTGGGACTGTAGGTGGAGGTAAAGAGGTCTGGGACTGTAGGTGGAGGTAAAGAGGTCTGGGACTGTAGTTGGAGGTCTGGGACTGTAGGTGGAGGTCTGGGACTGTAGGTGGAGTAAAGAGGTCTGGGACTGTAGGTGGAGGTATGGGACTGTAGGTGGAGGTAAAGAGGTCTGGGACTGTAGGTGGAGGTAAAGAGGTATGGGACTGTAGGTGGAGGTAAAGAGGTCTGGGACTGTAGGTGGAGGTAAGGAGGTATGGGACTGTAGGTGGAGGTAAAGAGGTCTGGGACTGTAGGTGGAGGTAAAGAGGTCTGGGACTGTAGGTGGAGGTAAAGAGGTATGTGACTGTAGGTGGAGGTCTGGGACTGTAGGTGGAGTATAGAGGTCTGGGACTGTAGGTGGAGGTAAAGGGTCTGGGACTGTAGGTGGAGGTAAAGAGGTATGTGACTGTAGGTGGAGGTAAAGAGGTATGGGACTGTAGGTGGAGGTAAAGAGGTCTGGGACTGTAGGTGGAGGTAAAGGGTCTGGGACTGTAGGTGGAGGTCTGGGACTGTAGGTGGAGGTAAGAGGTCTGGGACTGTAGGTGGAGGTAAAGAGGTCTGGGACTGTAGGTGGAGGTAAAGGGTCTGGGACTGTAGGTGGAGGTAAAGAGGTCTGGGACTGTAGGTGGAGGTAAAGAGGTCTGGGACTGTAGGTGGAGGTCTGGGACTGTAGGTGGAGGTAAAGAGGTCTGGGACTGTAGGTGGAGGTATAGAGGTATGTGACTGTAGGTGGAGGTATAGAGGTCTGGGACTGTAGGTGGAGGTATAGAGGTATGTGACTGTAGGTGGAGGTATAGAGGTCTGGGACTGTAGGTGGAGGTAAAGGTCTGGGACTGTAGGTGGAGGTAAAGACTGGGACTGTAGGTGGAGGTAAAGACCCTGGGACTGTAGGTGGAAAAGGTGGGGTAAAGAGGTCTTGGACTTACCTTTACCCTAACTTTGCCTATCTTACCTAACCTACCCTCTCCTATCCTATCTTACCTGCCTACCCACTACTTTCCTAACCTACCCTCTCCTATCTTACCTGCCTACCCACTACTTACCTAACCTACCCTCTCCTATCTTACCTGCCTACCCACTACTTACCTAACCTACCCTCCCTATCTTACCTGCCTACCCACTACTTACCTAACCTCCCTCTCCTATCTTACCTGCCTACCCACTACTTTCCTAACCTACCCTCTCCTATCTTACCTGCCTACCCACTACTTACCTAACCTCTCTAACCTTACCTGCCTACCCACTACTTTCCTAACCTACCCTCTCCGATCTTACATGCCTACCCACTACTTACCTAACCTACCCTCTCCTATCTTACCTGCCTACCCACTACTTTCCTAACCTACCCTCTCCTATCTTACTTGCCTACCCACTACTTACCTAACCTCTCTAACCTTACCTGCCTACCCACTACTTTCCTAACCTACCCTCTCCTATCTTACCTGCCTACCCACTACTTACCTAACCTACCCCCTCCTATCTTACCTGCCTACCCACTACTTACCTAACCTCTCTAACCTTACCTGCCTACCCACTACTTTCCTAACCTACCCTCTCCTATCTTACCTGCCTACCCACTACTTACCTAACCTACCCTCTCCTACCTTACCTGCCTACCCACTACTTACCTAACCTACCCTCTCCTATCTTACCTGCCTACCCACTACTTACCTAACCTACCCTCTCCTATCTTACCTGCCTACCCACTACTTACCTAACCTACCCTCTCCTATCTTACCTGCCTACCCACTACTTACCTAACCTACCCTCTCTATCTTCTACCTTCCTACCCACTACTTACCTAACCTACCCTCTCCTATCTTACCTGCCTACCCACTACTTACTAACCTACCCTCTCCTATCTTACCTGCCTACCCACTACTTACCTAACCTACCCTCTCCTATCTTACCTGCCTACCCACTTACCTAACCTACCCTCTCCTATCTTACCTTCCTACCCACTACTTACCTAACCTACCCTCTCCTATCTAGCCTGCCTACCCACTACTTACCTAACCTACCCTCTCTATCTTACCTGCCTACCCACCACCTATCTAACTTAGCACCACCTGGTGCCCAAACCAGAATACAGGGGTGGTCCACCCAGGTCTTACCTAGTGTGCCTAGACAGTGAATATACTATGGGTATATGTATGCCCGCAGGCCTCTTGCCTAAACACTCCTAGGTGCCTCCCCTTCTCCCTAGAAACAAACTAAAGTGAATTTTACAAACAATTTCACAATCAAAAACAGTCCTTTTTGTCATAGACATACCTTAGTAGGACCTGCTACAAAAATACTGGCAACAAATTATACCTCCTCGCAACAACGAAAACACAGGCCATACTAATCATCTCTCCTCTGAGGACAACCAACACAGTGTGTAACCCACAGCTATCAGCCTTCTCTCTCAGCAATCATCTCTCTCTGAGGACAACCAACACAGTGTGTAACCCACAGCTATCAGCCTTCTCTCTCAGCAATCATCTCTCCTCTGAGAACAACCAACACAGTGTATATACCCACAGCTATCAGCCTCCTCTCTCAGTAATCATCTCTCCTCTGAGAACAACCAACACAGCTATCAGCCTTTTCTCTCTCAGTAAGTCATCTCAATCCTCTGAGAACCACCAACACAGCTAAAAGCAATCATCTCTCCTCTGAGAACAACCAACACAGCTATCAGCCTCCTCTCTCAGTAATCATCTCTCCTCTGAGAACAACCAACACAGCTATCAGCCTCCTCTCTCAGCAATCATCTCTCCTCTGAGAACAACCAACACAGCTATCAGCCTTCTCTCTCAGCAATCATCTCTCCTCTGAGAACCACCAACACAGTGTGTAACCCACAGCTATCAGCCTTCTCTCTCAGTAATCATCTCTCCTCTGAGAACAACCAACTCAGCTATCAGCCTTCTCTCTCAGCAATCATCTCTCCTCTAGAACCACCAACACAGCTATCAGCCTCCTCTCTCAGTAATCATCTCTCCTCTGAGAACCACCAACACAGCTATCAGCCTCCTCTCTCAGCAATCATCTCTCCTCTGAGAACAACCAACACAGCTATCAGCCTCCTCTCTCAGCAATCATCTCTCCTCTGAGGACCACCAACACAGTGTATAACCCATATCTCCTCTCTCAGCAGTCATCTCTCCTCTGAGAACCACCAACACAGCTATCAGCCTCCTCTCTCAGCAATCATCTCTCCTCTGAGAACCACCAACACAGCTATCAGCCTCCTCTCTCAGCAATCATCTCTCCTCTGAGAACAACCAACACAGCTATCAGCCTTCTCTCTCAGCAATCATCTCTCCTCTGAGAACAACCAACACAGCTATCAGCCTTCTCTCTCAGCAATCATCTCCCTCTGAGAACAACCAACACAGCTATCAGCCTCCTCTCTCAGCAATCATCTCTCTCTGAGAACAACCAACACAGTGTATAACCCACAGCTATCCAGCCTCCTCTCTCAGCAATCATCTCTCCTCTGAGAACAACCAACACAGCTATCAGCCTCCTCTCTCAGCAGTCATCTCTCCTCTGAGAACCACCAACACAGCTACAGCCTCCTCTCTCAGCAATCATCTCTCCTCTGAGACCACCAACACAGCTATCAGCCTCCTCTCTCAGCAGTCATCTCTCCTCTGAGAACCACCAACACAGTATCATCCTCTCTCAGCAGTCATCTCTCCTCTGAGAACCCACAGCTATCAGCCTTCTCTCTCAGCAATCATCTCTCCTCTGAGAACCACCAACACAGTGTATAACCCACAGCTATCAGCCTCCTCTCTCAGCAGTCATCTCTCCTCTGAGAACAACCAACACAGTGTATAACCCACAGCTATCAGCCTTTCTCTCTGAGAACCTAAATCAGCTTCTCTCTCAGCAGTGAGCCACCAACACAGCTATCAGCCTCCTCTCTCTTCTCTCTCCTCTGAGAACAACCAACACAACTAAAGCCTTCTCTCTCAGCAATCATCTTCCTCTGAGAACAACCAACACAGCTATCAGCCTTCTCTCTCAGCAGTCATCTCTCCTCTGAGAAAACCAACTCAGCTATCAGCCTTCTCTCTCAGCAATCATCTCTCCTCTGAGAACAACAACTCAGCTATCAGCCTCCTCTCTCAGCAGTCATCTCTCCTCTGAGAACCACCAACACAGCTATCAAGCAATCATCTCTCCTCTGAGAACAACCAACTTATAGCCTTCTCTCTCAACAATCATCTCTCCTCTGAAAACAACCAACACAATATCAGCCTCCTCTCTCAGCAATCATCTCTCCTCTGAGAACCACCAACACAGTGTGTAACCCACAGCTATCAGCCTCCTCTCTCAGCAGTCATCTCCTCTGAGAACCCACCAACACAGCTATCAGCCTCCTCTCTCAGCAGTCATCTCCCTCTGAGAACAACCAACACAGTATATAAGCAATCATCTCTCCTCTGAGAACAACCAACACAGCTATCAGCCTCCTCTCTCAGTAATCATCTCTCCTCTGAGAACAACCAACACAGCTATCAGCCTCCTCTCTCAGCAATATCAGCCTTCTCCCTCCAGTCATCTCTCTCTGAGAACAACCAACACAGTGTATAACCCATATCAGCCTTCTCTCTCAGCAGTCATCTCTCCTCTGAGAACAACCAACACAGCTATCAGCCTTCTCTCTCAGCAATCATCTCTCCTCTGAGAACAACCAACACAGCTATCAGCCTCCTCTCTCAGCAATCATCTCTCCTCTGAGAACAACCAACACAGCTATCAGCCTCCTCTCTCAGCAATCATCTCTCCTCTGAGAACAACCAACACAGCTATCAGCCTCCTCTCTCAGCAATCATCATCTCCTCTGAGAACAACCAACACAGCTATCAGCCTCCTCTCTCAGCAATCATCTCTCCTCTGAGAACAACCAACACAGCTATCAGCCTCCTCTCTCAGCAATCATCTCTCCTCTGAGAACAACCAACACAGCTATCAGCCTTCTCTCTCAGCAATCATCTCTCCTCTGAGAACCACCAACACAGCTATCAGCCTTCTCTCTCAGTAATCATCTCTCCTCTGAGAACAACCAACACAGCTATCAGTGTCATCTCTCCTCTGAGAACCACCAACACAGCTATCAGCCTCCTCTCTCCAGCAATCATCTCTCCTCTGAGAACAACCAACACAGCTATCAGCCTTCTCTCTCAGCAGTCATCTCTCCTCTGAGAACAACCAACACAGCTATCAGCCTCTCTCTCAGCAATCATCTCTCTCTGAGAACAACCAACACAGCTATCAGCCTCCTCTCTCAGCAGTCATCTCCTCTGAGAACCACCAACACAGCTATCAGCCTCCTCTCTCAGCAATCATCTCTCCTCTGAGAACAACCAACACAGCTATCAGCCTTCTCTCAGTAATCATCTCCTCTGAGAACAACCAACACAGCTGTAGTAATCATCTCTCCTCTGAGAACCCACAGCTATCAGCCTTCTCTCTCAGTAATCATCTCTCCTCTGAGAACAACCAACACAGTGCCTTCTCTCTCAGCAATCATCTCTCCTCTGAAAGAAATCCACAGCTATCAGCCGTCTCTCTCAGCAATCATCTCTCCTCTGAGAACAAACCAACACAGCTATCAGCCTTCTCTCTCAGCAATCATCTCTCCTCTGAACAACAGAAGACTGGCTTTCATAGCTGGAGAAGGAGTCTAATGGGACACAGCTGTAATCCTGACAAGGGGCGGGGTCAGCTCCAATTAGCCATGGAGTCGACCAATCAGCAGCTCGGGGGATTTCAGGAAGCCATCCTGAAACACACACATAACAAGCCACAACACAGACACTGGGGAGAGTAACAACGTGTAAAACAACACCTATCATACTACTATGACTGACCCTGTAAAACAACACCTATCATACTGCTATGACTGACCCTGTACAACAACACCTATCATACTATATGACATGACCCTGTAAAACAACACCTATCATACTACTATGACTGACCCTGTAAACAACACCTATCATATTACTATGACTGACCCTGTAAAACAACACCTATCATACTACTGGTTGACCCTGTAAAACAACACCTATCATACTACTATGTCTGACCCTGTAAAACAACACCTATCATACTACTATGACTGACCCTGTAAAACAACACCTATCATACTACTATGACTGACCCTGTAAAACAACACCTATCATACTACTATGACTGACCCTGTAAAACAACACCTATCATACTACTATGACTGACCCTGTACAACATCACCTATCATACTACTATGACTGACCCTGTAAAACAACACCTATCATACTACTATGACTGACCCTGTACAACATCACCTATCATACTACTATGACTGACCCTGTACAACAACACCTATCATACTACTATGACTGACCCTGTAAAACATCACCTATCATACTACTATGACTGACCCTGTACAACATCACCTATCATACTACTATGACTGACCCTGTAAAACAACACCTATCATACTACTATGACTGACCCTGTAAAACAACACCTATCATACTACTGACTGACCCTGTAAAACAACACCTATCATATTACTATGACTGACCCTGTAAAACAACACCTATCATACTGCTATGACTGACCCTGTAAAACATCACCTATCATACTACTATGACTGACCCTGTAAAACAACACCTATCATACTGCTATGACTGACCCTGTAAACAACACCTATCATACTGCTATGACTGACCCTGTAAAACAACACCTATCATACTACTATGACTGACCCTGTAAAACAACACCTATCATACTACTATGACTGACCCTGTAAAACAACACCTATCATACTACTATGACTGACCCTGTACAACATCACCTATCATACTACTATGACTGACCCTGTAAAACAACACCTATCATACTACTATGACTGACCCTGTACAACAACACCTATCATACTGCTATGACTGACCCTGTAAAACAACACCTATCATACTGCTATGACTGACCCTGTAAACAACACCTATCATACTGCTATGACTGACCCTGTAAAACAACACCTATCATACTACTATGACTGACCCTGTAAACAACACCTATCATACTACTATGACTGACCCTGTAAAACAACACCTATCATACTACTATGACTGACCCTGTAAAACAACACCTATCATACTGCTATGGCTGACCCTGTAAAACAACACCTATCATACTACTATGGCTGACCCTGTACAACAACATATATGTGTCAATCACAAACATACAGTGTCTATACTACATGCTACCATGACTAGGTTTGGCTTTCTCCCTGCTGTCTGTTTCTCCCTGCTGTCTCCCTGTGGTCTGTTGTCCCTCAGAACATCAGAGAAACAAGCTGTGGCCATGGTGACTGTGTGTTGCCTGCTCTGTTATATATGAATGACTCTAGCACCACCTGGTGATATATATTGTTTTATATGAATGACTCTAGCACCACCTGGTGATATATATTGTTTTATATGAATGACTCTAGCACCACCTGGTGATATATATTGTTTTATATGAATGACTCTAGCGCCACCTGGTGATGTAATGTTTTATATGAATGACTC
>NW_026286948.1:0-8192 GCF_023373465.1 Oncorhynchus keta | reverse complement strand
TTTTTATTTTATTTTTTATTTCACCTTTATTTAACCAGGTAGGCTAGTTGAGAACAAGTTCTCATTTGCAACTGCGACCTGGCCAAGATAAAGCATAGCAGTGTGAACAGACAACACAGAGTTACACATGGAGTAAACAATTAACTAGTCAATAACACAGTAGAAAAAATGGGCAATCTATATACAATGTGTGCAAAAGGCATGAGGAGGTAGGCGAATAATACAATTTGCAGATTAACACTGGAGTGATAAATGATCAGATGGGCATGTACAGGTAGAGATATTGGTGATATTGGTGTGCAAAAGAGCAGAAAAGTAAATAAATAAAAACAGTATAAAAACAGTATGGGAATGAGGCAGGTGAATAAGGGTGAGCTATTTACCTATAGACTATGTACAGCTGCAGCGATCGGTTAGCTGCTCGGATAGCTGATGTTTGAAGTTGGTGAGGGAGATAAAAGTCTCCAACTTCAGCGATTTTGCAATTCGTTCCAGTCACAGGCAGCAGAGTACTGGAACGAAGGCGGCCAAATGAGGTGTTGGCTTTAGGGATGATCAGTGAGATACACCTGCTGGAGCGCGTGCTACGGATGGGTGTTGCCATCGTGACCAGTGAACTGAGATAAGGCGGAGCTTTACCTAGCATGGACTTGTAAATGACCTGGAGCCAGTGGGTCTGGCGACGAATATGTAGTGAGGGCCAGCCGACTAGAGCATACAAGTCGCAGTGGTGGGTGGTATAAGGTGCTTTAGTGACAAAACGGATGGCACTGTGATAGACTGCATCCAGTTTGCTGAGTAGAGTGTTGGAAGCCATTTTGTAGATGACATCGCCGAAGTCGAGGATCGGTAGGATAGTCAGTTTTACTAGGGTAAGCTTGGCAGCGTGAGTGAAGGAGGCTTTGTTGCGGAATAGAAAGCCGACTCTGGATTTGATTTTTGATTGGAGATGTTTGATGTGAGTCTGGAAGGAGAGTTTGCAGTCTAGCCAGACACCTAGGTACTTATAGATGTCCACATATTCAAGGTTGGAACCATCCAGGGTGGTGATGCTAGTCGGGCATGCAGGTGCAGGCAGCGATCGGTTGAAAAGCATGCATTTGGTTTTACTCGCGTTTAAGAGCAGTTGGAGGCCACGGAAGGAGTGCTGTATGGCATTGAAGCTCGTTTGGAGGTTTGATAGCACAGTGTCCAATGACGGGCCGAAAGTATATAGAATGGTGTATGTATGAATGTATGTATGTATTGGTGCAATCCACAGACTCCAGTTAATGTACGTTATCCGTTCTGAGAACCACGTCTTAGAGCTTGGTGAGAGCGTGGTTGGGATATGGTTATTTTGCATACAACCTTCCTAAAACGTTCTGGGAACGGTGACGAAAATCCAGCTAGCACATAACGTTCAGAGAACCATACGTTTCTTAGGTGGGAATTTTAGTACTTCAGCTTAACGTTTACTGCAGGTTTCCTCATGGTCCTGTTTAAAGTCATGTTCTCAGAACATTAAAACCTCAAGAAAACATTACAACGTTATTTAAAAACATATACATTCTGTTCTCAGCGTCAACCAATCTCTCTCCTCTATCTTGTTAAGTGGGTTCAGGTGTGATGGCCATGCCCACTGTTTAGCCACACCTGATCTTAATGAGCGTTTCCATTGAAATGGGGTCTGTTTGAACACCAATGAACAGCTGTGTATGAGTTAAACCTGGCATGCTACAGTAGCTCCATCTAGTGGACTAATGCCATGAATAGTTAACAGACGGTCGTAGGTTCAAATCTCACTGATACCATAATATTACAGCATGTTTTAACCTAGCCGTGTTATTATAGCATGTTTTAACCTAGCCGTGTTATTATAACATGTTTTAACCTAGCCGTGTTATTATAACATGTTTTAACCTAGCCGTGTTATTATAACATGTTTTAACCTAGCCGTGTTATTATAGCATGTTTTAACCTAGCCGTGTTATTATAGCATGTTTTAACCTAGCCGTGTTATTATACATGTTTTAACCTAGCTATGTTATTATAACATGTTTTAACCTAGCCGTGTTATTATAACATGTTTTAACCTAGCCGTGTTATTATAACATGTTTTAACCTAGCCGTGTTATTATAACATGTTTTAACCTAGCCGTGTTATTATAACATGTTTTAACCTAGCCGTGTTATTATAACATGTTTTAACCTAGCCGTGTTATTATAGCATGTTTTAACCTAGCCGTGTTATTATAACATGTTTTAACCTAGCCGTGTTATTATAACATGTTTTAACCTAGCCGTGTTATTATAACATGTTTTAACCTAGCCGTGTTATTATAACATGTTTTAACCTAGCCGTGTTATTATAACATGTTTTAACCTAGCTGTGTTATTATAACATGTTTTAACCTAGCCGTGTTATTATAACATGTTTTAACCTAGCCGTGTTATTATAGCATGTTTTAACCTAGCTGTGTTATTATAACATGTTTTAACCTAGCCGTGTTATTATAACATGTTTTAACCTAGCCGTGTTATTATAACATGTTTTAACCTAGCCGTGTTATTATAACATGTTTTAACCTAGCCGTGTTATTATACATGTTTTAACCTAGCCGTGTTATTATAACATGTTTTAACCTAGCCGTGTTATTATAACATGTTTTAACCTAGCCGTGTTATTACAGCATGTTTTAACCTAGCCGTGTTATTATAACATGTTTTAACCTAGCCGTGTTATTATAACATGTTTTAACCTAGCCGTGTTATTATAACATGTTTTAACCTAGCCGTGTTATTATACATGTTTTAACCTAGCCGTGTTATTATAACATGTTTTAACCTAGCTATGTTATTATAACATGTTTTAACCTAGCCGTGTTATTATAACATGTTTTAACCTAGCCGTGTTATTATAACATGTTTTAACCTAGCCGTGTTATTATAACATGTTTTAACCTAGCCGTGTTATTATAACATGTTTTAACCTAGCCGTGTTATTATAACATGTTTTAACCTAGCCGTGTTATTATAGCATGTTTTAACCTAGCCGTGTTATTATAACATGTTTTAACCTAGCCGTGTTATTATAACATGTTTTAACCTAGCCGTGTTATTATAGCATGTTTTAACCTAGCCGTGTTATTATAACATGTTTTAACCTAGCCGTGTTATTATAACATGTTTTAACCTAGCCGTGTTATTATAACATGTTTTAACCTAGCCGTGTTATTATAACATGTTTTAACCTAGCCGTGTTATTATAACATGTTTTAACCTAGCCGTGTTATTATAACATGTTTTAACCTAGCCGTGTTATTATAACATGTTTTAACCTAGCCGTGTTATTATAACATGTTTTAACCTAGCCGTGTTATTATAGCATGTTTTAACCTAGCCGTGTTATTATAACATGTTTTAACCTAGCCGTGTTATTATAGCATGTTTTAACCTAGCCGTGTTATTATAGCATGTTTTAACCTAGCCGTGTTATTATAGCATGTTTTAACCTAGCCGTGTTATTATAACATGTTTTAACCTAGCCGTGTTATTATAACATGTTTTAACCTAGCCGTGTTATTATAACATGTTTTAACCTAGCCGTGTTATTATAACATGTTTTAACCTAGCCGTGTTATTATAGCATGTTTTAACCTAGCCGTGTTATTATAACATGTTTTAACCTAGCCGTGTTATTATAACATGTTTTAACCTAGCCGTGTTATTATAGCATGTTTTAACCTAGCCGTGTTATTATAGCATGTTTTAACCTAGCCGTGTTATTATAGCATGTTTTAACCTAGCCGTGTTATTATAGCATGTTTTAACCTAGCCGTGTTATTATAGCATGTTTTAACCTAGCCGTGTTATTACAGCATGTTTTAACCTAGCCGTGTTATTATAGCATGTTTTAACTGTGTGTTATTATAACATGTTTTAACCTAGCCGTGTTATTATAACATGTTTTAACCTAGCCGTGTTGATATTATACATGTTTTAACCTAACCGTGTTATTATAACATGTTTTAACCTAGCCGTGTTATATAACATGTTTTAACCTAGCCGTGTTATTATAACATGTTTTAACCTAGCCGTGTTATTATAACATGTTTTAACCTAGCCGTGTTATTATAGCATGTTTTAACCTAGCCAGTGTTATTATAACATGTTTTAACCTAGCCGTGTTATTACAGCATGTTTTAACCTAGCCGTATTATAGCATGTGTTATTATAACATGTTTTAACCTAGCCGTGTTATTATAACATGTTTTAACCTAACGTGTTATTATAGCATGTTTTAACCTAGCCGTGTTATTATAACATGTTTTAACCTAGCGTGTTATTATAACATGTTTTAACCTAGCCGTAGTTATTATAACATGTTTTAACCTTCAGTCAAAGTTATTATAACATGTTTTAACCTAGTCGTTATTATAGCATGTTTTAACCTAGTCAAATAGTTACAACATGCTGCAACTAGTCAGAAAAGATCTGAATCACCGTGTTAGAATTTTAGTTTGCCCCCAGAACTACTGGAAACTACTTCAAGGAACCAAATGTGCTCACTGTGTCCATATATGAACTGATGTAACTGTGGGATCTGGACTTCACTGTGTCCATGACCATGATGTAAACGTATCTGGATCACTGTGTCCATATGAACCGATGAATTTGTATTCAATGTAATTAACACAGATAATAAGAACATACCATCAACTGGGATTTGATTGGATGTTCCTGTCTGCCTGTAATCTTATTCCTGGGTGGAATTGAAAGATAGGGAGACAGCGACAGAGGGAGGAAAGAGAGGGGAGAGAGGATAGAGAGAGACAGAGAGAGAGGGAGAGGGAGCAGACTGCAGGAGGTTAACAACTGGTCAGGGGTCAGGGATTAGACTTTCAGGAGGACAGAATGATGGGCTGGCTCTGAAGAAAATGGCTTTTCTGTGTTTGTGGTTGTGGTTATCCCTGAGTAGAAGTGAAAGATAGAGAGAGAGAGAAAGGGAGAGAGAAAGGGAGAGAGAGAGAGAGAGAGAGAGAGAGATAGAAAGAAAGAAAGAAAGAAAGAAAGAAAGAAAGAAAGAAAGAAAGAAAGAAAGAAAGAAAGAGAGAGAGAGAGAGAGGGAGCAATAGAGAGAGAAGTGGAGAGGGATAAATCTTAAGGAAAGCTTTGACTATGTACAGACTAAGTGAGTATAGCCTTGCTATTGAGAAAGGCTGCCGTAGGCAGACCTGGCTCTCAAGAGAAGACAGGCTATGTGCTCACTGCCCACAAAATGAGGTGCAAACTGAGCTGCACTTCCTGACCTCCTGTCAAATGTATGACCATATGAGAGACACGTATTTCCCTCAGATTACACAGATCCCCAAAGAATTTGAAAACAAATATTAATTTTGATAAACTCCCATATCTACTGGGTGAAATACAACAGTGCCATCACAGTAGCAAGATGTGTGACCTGTTGCCACGAGAAAAGGGCAACCAGTGAAGAACAAACCCCATTGTAAATACAACCCATATTTATGTTTATTTTTAAAAAAAATGTACTTTATTATATTACAACACTGTAAATAGACATAATATGACATTTGAAATGTCTTTATTCTTTTGGAACTTCTGTGAGTGTAATGTTTACTGTTAATTTTTTATTGTTTATTTCACTTCTGTTTATTATCTATTTCACTTGCTTTGGCAATGTAAACATATGTTTCCCATGCCAATAAAGCCCCTTAAATTGAAATTGAATCGTGAAAGAGACCGAGAGATACAGAGTGAACAGACGGACAGACAGTAGAAGGTTAACAACTGGTAGAGGTCAGGGGTCAGGGATGAGACTTTCTGGAGAACATAATGATGCTGTAGGAGTGAGCTGGGCTGGCTGGCTCTTCGAAGAAAATGACTTTTCTGTGTTTAGTGTCTGTGTGTGGTTGGGTGCGTGTGTGCATGTGTGTGTGTGGGGGGGGTCACAATTACGCCATCACTGGTCACGAGTGGCTGCCTCACCAGCCCCAGCCAGGAACACAGAGGATGATGGGATGGAAGGAGGTAGTGGTCAGAAGGTCTGCTGGTAATGTGCCTGTTTGGGAGACGAGGGTAGCCAGGCAACGGTGACAAGACGCAATGTGTCATCTTTCCTAACAACTTTCGGTACTGTCTCTCTCTCTCTCTCTCTCTCTCTCTCTCTCTCTCTCTCTCTCTCTCTCTCTCTCTCTCTCTCTCTGTCTCTCTCTCTCTCTCTCTCTCTCTCTCTCTCTCTCTCTCTCTCTCTCTCTCTCTCTCATCCTGTCTCTGTCATTCTCCTCATCCTGCCTCTCTTATAATGTCTTATCCTCTGCAGCAGAGGTCTGGGTCTTCCTTTCCTGTGGCAGTCCTCATGAGAGCCAGTTTCATTATAGCACTTGATGATTTTTGCGACTGCACTTTCAAAGTTCTTGAAATGTTTCCTGGACTGACTTACTTTCATGTCTTAAAGCAGTGATGGACTGTCGTTTCTCTTTGCTTATTTGAGCTGTTTCTACCAAATAGGGCTGACTTCTGTGTGCCACCCCTACCTTGTCACAACACACCTGATTGGCTCAAACACATTAAGAAGGAAAGAAATTATACAAACAAACTTTTAAGACGGCACACCGGTTAATTAAAGTGCATTCCAGGTGACTACCTCATGAAGCTGTTTGAGAGAATGACAAGAGTGTGCAAAGCTGTCATCAAGGAAAAGGGGGGCTTTTTTGAAGAATCTCAAATTGTTGATGGAATTTATAGGTTTAATTGAATGACTTGAATATCCCACCCTGAAGCCATATAAGTGTATGAAATTGATTAGAATCATAAAAGTATAGTTAATAATGTGTGTAGTTTTTGTCAGAATTAGTATCTTAAACACAGACTGTCTGAGCAAAATTCGGTGCCGACCTGACTAGAGATTTTGGGAGAGGACAGGGAGTACGTCTCAAGGTCAAGGTCTCCCTAATCTCTGTCGGCTGGGTAGTGAGACAGCATGTGCGTAGGATACTTTCTGTTCTTCTGTTTGTGTGTTAGTATGTGTGTAGGATACCTACTGTTTGTGTGGAAGTATGTGTGTAGGATACCTACTGTTCCTGTGGTAGTATGTGTGTAGGATACCTACTGTTCCTGTGGTAGTATGTGTGTAGGATACCTACTGTTCGTGTGGTAGTATGTGTGTAGGATACCTACTGTTACTGTGGTAGTATGTGTGTAGGATACATACTGTTCCTGTGGTAGTATGTGTGTAGGATACCTACTGTTTGTGTGTTAGTATGTGTGTAGGATACCTACTGTTCCTGTGGTAGTATGTGTGTAGGATACCTACTGTTCCTGTGGTAGTATGTGTGTAGGATACCTACTGTCTGTAGGTATGTGTAGGATACCTACTGTCTCTTGGTAGTATGTAGGATACCTACTGTTCCTGTGGTAGTATGTGTGTGTGATACCTACTGTTTGTGTAGTTGGTATGTGTAGGATATCTACTGTTTGTGTTAGTATGTGTAGGATACCTTACTATTTCTGTGTTAGCATGTGTGTAGGATACCTACTGTTCCTGTGGTAGTATGTGTGTAGGATACCTACTGTTCCTGTGGTAGTATGTGTGTAGGATACCTACTGTTTGTGTGTTAGTATGTGTGTAGGATATCTACTGTTTGTGTGTTAGTATGTGTGTAGGATACCTACTGTTTGTGTGTTAGTATGTGTGTAGGATACCTACTGTTTGTGTGGTAGTATGTGTGTAGGATACTTACTGTTTGTGTGGTATTATGTGCGCAGCTATAAAATGGATGTCTTTGTATTCTTGCCTTCAGAACGTTCCCGTGAATAAACCTTATTGACTATCATAGCTGGGTCTCTGTCTGTTTCATTTCAATCAGTACCTTACAAATCCTGATTTAGCAGACTGAGTAGTTTATCTGAATTGGTTTATGCACACTGAGAACATAATTCTCTTGACAATTTGGTCCTTCGGAGCCGGATCTCAATACCTCCCTCTGTCGTCCCAAGGAACTGCTGAAAACCGTGCACGGGCGGATCCAGGATCCGTAAGACAAAGACCTGACCTCTGAACTGAGGGTTTATTTCAGGCCAGTGGTGAACTGGTACACGACAGAGGTGGTGACGAGATCCAACCAACATCACTTTTCCCAGTCTTCAAGACAAGGTCAGTAATCTTTATTCACAAATTTGGGGGAATGATT